>NC_059089.1:16982817-17053258 GCF_020497125.1 Mauremys mutica
AGGGGCTTTGTGCTGCTGTCCTCAAGATTTCGGGGGTGGGAGGCGGAAGAAGTGGGTAGGAAAGGGAGAGAAACTGTGCTCTGCTGATTTTATTGTTGTAAACATGTCTTGTGGCTCACCAGCAGGAAGAGCTGTACTCTTAAGAGGAATAAGTCTCTCTCTCTCTGCATCTTCCTCTGATTCTGCACTGGGTCACTGAACCTAATCTTGGATCCTGGTCTTTCTTCTTGGAGGTAAAGTAATCCTATTGGGGCAGCTGTTCACTTCTAGTTTCCAGCCCATATTTTGGCGAGAAGGAGGGCCACTCTCTTATATTATGAGTATCATTCCAAAATGGGCTTAAAGATGGAACTTGAATTATTGCTAAGGGCAGAGAGGCAGATAAGATTGCAGTGCAGGCTGGGTTCATGTATTGTTACACTGCATCTTTAAGGGTTATGGCCTGTTCGGATTAAAGGGATCCTGGAAGAGACACGGTCCTAGGAAATTTTAAGAGTGACTTATCCAAGGATACCCTGGCTTCTGCTGGTCTGTTAGTCACAGTATTTTTCTTGTGGTTACATAGCTGTAACCAGGGAGTGAGTCTGGTCAAGTGATTAGGGTCAGATTAAGGTGTTCAGCAAACTAGTGAGAATAAGGCTGGCCACCATCAGCCAAGGAACACAGTCAGCTTGAATCAAAGGCTCAGCCACATGCCGCTTTTGTAGGGCCTGAGACACCCAGAGTTTCAGATTTGCAGTGGGTTGTGGTTTTTTTTTTGGTTTGGATACTGACTGATTCTACTTTTCCATGTGTGGTAGTCATGCCCAGGGCATCGCAGCTCTTGTGCTTCATGATAAAATGCCTTGCTGTGTGTCTCTGTGATCAAGAGTTGGCAATTAAGGCATTTGGGGGGCTAAACACTGATACGGTAGCAATGTGTCTGCAGTTGATAGTGATCACTGTGGCTAATGGCTAACCAGTTGTGAAAATCCCATCTTTTGCTGTAATCTACTGTCATAGTTACCCTGAGTGTAAAACTATCCAGACAGCTTCTGTGATATCTGCTACACATCATGGTGGTGCACTGTAAGGTTGTTACAATAATCATTCTAAATCTTTTAGTTAAATGAATGATTCCCTTGTTCCCACAGCCGAACTGGTTAGATGAGGGGAGTAGTATTGATGGGACAGGACACCACATCCATGATGAATTGGTGAGGGCTAAAAAGACCCCCATTAGCAAAAAGTGCTCTTTATCTAAATTTGGAGGCTGATGGTGATGTAGGGGACCCTAGGAGGGGGTGGATTTATGGGGTGAGCTGGCATGTGGATCATTAAGTCTTGTTGTCTGCTTACACTTGAGTGAGGATGCAGTTCTGCAGCCTTTCCCCCTACCTGGTTAGAAGCAGGGAGAGCTGTGTATAATGAGAAACAATTCTGATGAGGAGGCGATTTAAGGTGAGACAATTAGCAGCGGTTCAACGTACAGTTGGAGCCTTCAACAGAAATAGCCCGTTCCTTTGGAAAAGGTTACTGGTGGGGGGGGGACAAGGGGGAATGCAGCAGTTACTATGATGAATCTCAAAAACCAAAAAAGGCAGCTTTGAGGCAGGTTACCCTTGTAGGATTTTAAATTTCCCCCTCCAAGTGTAGGCTGTTTCCACAAGCCTGCGCTCCTGTGCTTATACTCCTATAGCCAAAAGGTTTCTTTCCTTTATGTTGTGATAAGTGATACGACCAGACATCTGGTTTGGTCCAAACGAGCTGTGAGGCATGCAAGTACGGTGAAAGGGACTAATTTGACTTTAAACTGTGAATTAAACTCACTTTCTTGTAGATCATTGTACTGCCTTCCCTTTCGTCTCCCCCCCCCCCCCCCCCCCCCCCCCCCCCCCTATCCAGCAGCATAGCTCACAATGGTTGAGTGCCCTGTTTCTGGGTTATCAGACTGAGAAGCTTTCTGCAACTGGGGATGGTATAGGGGATGGGGGGACCACTGTGGTCTTGCATCAGTAGACTTGCCACTGGTATTTACGTCCTGCCCCTTCTCTAATGAGACAACTAAAAAACCTGTCCTTAAATTCTTAATAATCTCCTTCCCAGGCGGTAGGCTGTCAGGGCTCTGTCATATGGATCCTGGAGTGGCCTGGGGCATTTCACATCCACAGTCTTTAAGTGCATGAGGATGAGAGGCTGTTCGGGTTGCCGAGTAACACTCAGAGACCTTCTCTAGCTATATCCTGAATGCTGCAGCTGGTAAACTCTGTCTGCCCCACTTTCCCTCTCTGGGGCAGATGCCAGTCTGAGTGGACCCCCCAACTGCTAAATCCCATCTGCTTCTAAACCCCCTGAGTCTGGGGATAATGACTAGTCACTGGTCCTAGCTCTGGGTCTCTCCAGGCATTCTCTCCAAGGTGCACCCCCATGTCGTCTGAACACCCTTCTTGGGCGAGTGGGCACCCCACAGTCCAGTTACCTTATGGATGTGGAGGTCGCTAAACCTGAAGCCTGAGAAGGAGCTCACAATTTACTAACGTTAACATTGCCTCAGTAATAAGTCAGCAGGCCCCCCCATCAGCTTCCCCCCTGCTCCCAGCACCTCCCACCCACCATCAGCCCCAACCCCCAATTAGCACCTCCATCTCTCCCCCCAACACACACCTTCCCGATCAGCTGTTTCGTGGGTGTGCAGGAGTCTGGGGGGTGAGAGGGGGAGGTTGTGAGGGTAATGGCAGTTAATGCTCAGGGAAGGGTGGTAGGAAGAGGTGGAATGGGGATTAGGGCCCTGTGGTCAGAGCCAGGGAGGTTTTGTGAGCAGCGAGTACCTCCTTGGCACATTGGAAAGTTGGGCCACACTTGTTTAGCTCCAAAGCCCCAAGGGCAGAAGTCAAGGCTGCCTATTCAAGGAGCTGCATAATTTAACTTTGAAGCACAGTCACATGTGGCTCTGGAAGCCACAGGTTGGGTCACCTCCTCGCCTTAGACCCTGAAACCAGTGTACTCCAGCTCCTCCTGAGCCCCAGTTGCTTAGACAAATTCCCACAGAGCTCCCCCTGGCTTTGGGAGCTCTGGTTTCTCAGTTAATGTGTGCAGGATAATCATCTGGAATTACTGGCTTAGCAGAAAGGAATTACTGTCTAACAGCTTGCCATAGAGCTACTGATTTTTGGAAAATAAGTCCTGAATTGCAGCCCCTAGTCTGATACTTCCTCCCTCCCTTGAGTCCTGAGTTTGTATCAGCATCCTTAGGCTAGGACAGCTCTTCGTGGGCTTCCCTCTCCTCCAATCCTTGGTTGGACATGAGGGCATGTGATACTGACTTTGGGCTTAGAAAAGTACCCCTGCTTTAAAACTGTCCCCTTTTTTGTTTTGCCCATATGCTTCTAATTCCAGATGTTGGTGAACAGGGACAGTGGGGACACAGCATATACTGGCTTGCTATAAAAATGGAACCTTAAATTCCACTGCTTTGTCTTAAGCCACCTGTGGAACCTGCCCTGGCCTCCAGAGGCGGAATGGAGTATTGGATGAGAAGTGCTTGACTTCTAGGTCTTCAGTTATCCTGCATCATGTATACAATAAAACTAGGGAAATGCAACTTAGATTGGAAACTAACTATAATGGTGGCGTGACATAAACTGCGTTGGAAAACCTATTCCAAGAGTAGTAACCAGTGCTTCACTAGACAAAGCTGGAAGGGCATATTGAGTGGATAGGTCCCACACGGGATCAGTTCTGGGACCTGGTCTTCTGTTCAATTTCTTAATTCAATGATTTAGATTTAGATAATGGAATAGAGAGTTACACTTATAAAAGTCTAGGGGATGATACCAAGCTGGGAGGGGTTGCATATGCTTTGGAGGGATAGGATGTAAAATTCAGAATGATCTGGAGAAAATGAGTCCTGAAGTAGAATAGGAGGAATGTAAATTAAATAAGGACAAATTGCAAAGTGACTCCACTATTAAAAAGGAACAATCAGTTGCACACATAGCAAAAATGGGAAATGACTGCCTAGGAAGGAATACTGTGGAAACGGGATCTGGGGGTCATAGTGGACCACAAGCTAAATATGAGTCAACCAGGTTGTAAAACACTGCTGCGTGGAAGGGGAAAAAAAAAAAGTTAACATTCTAGGATGTATTAGTAGGAGTGTTGTAAGCAAGACATGAGAAGTAATTCTTCTGCTCTATCTCTGTGCTGATTAGGGCCTACAGGTTGGCACCAGTTATTTGTGTCCAGTTCTGGGATGCCACATTTCAGGAAAGTATGTGGACAAATTGGAGACAGTACACCAGAGAAGAGCAAACAAAAATGATGAAAGGTCTAGAAAAACATGATGTATGAGGGAAGATTGGCGGGGTGGGGGGCGGGGAAACTGGGTTTGTTTAGTCTGGGGAGAAGGGAAGTGATCTGAGAGGGGAACATAAGTTTTCAAGTTACATAAAAGGTTGTTACAAAAGGAGAAGGAAAGGAAAAATAGCTCTTAAACCTCTGAGGCTTAAGAAGCCAATGGCGCTTAAATTTGCAGCAAAGGGTGGTTGTAGGGTGGACTCTTAGGAAAAACTTCCTAAACCGGCGTCAGGGTGGTTAAGCACTAGAATAAATTGCCTTAGGGAGGTTGTAGGAATCTCCATCATTAGGAGCAAGTTAGACACAACCATCTGTCAGGAAATGGTTCTAGATAATACGTGTTAGTTCCTGCCAATGAGTGCAGGGGACTTGGGACTATGATGACCTGCTTGAGGTCCCCTCCAATCCTTATGTATTATTACTAGAAGACAGGATATTTCCATGCAATCCACCTTATTGAGGCAGTCACTTGTTGGACAAAGTATAAATATGACCTATAACCTGGAGCCAAACTCATACAGACTTTAAATCAAACAAATTCCTTTTACCCGATTCAGGGAATTGCAGGTTTTGAAATGTGAGGACTTTCCGACCCCATGCAGCTGGCAGATTGGGTAGTTATTGCAGTAATTGCCTGCATTCACCCCCCCACCCCCCCATGGATTCAGTGTACTCTCTTTCCTCCTCCTCCTTCCCCCCCCCCCCCCGAGAAGCAGGCCAGAGTGACGACTCTGGTTATGGGCTGGCTTGCTGCTGTAAGAGATGATACTAATTCCTGTCTTGGTGACATTAGCTGGGTCTGACAGTTCCAGCATGACAGGGGATCTGGAATCCCGGATTCGAATCCTGGAAAACCAAATCCCAGCCTTAAGATCTGGATCACCAAAATTCCCTGAGAAGAAGCTTTTCCCCTTCTGGCTTGCTTAAAAATCTATCTAAATGGAAGTACCCTTGGCAGTTAACACTTCCTACTTCCACATGGTGAATTCTACCCAGTAGACTGGACATTCTGGGGGTTGATATTCTTCAGGGGCTGGGGGGTATCTTGTTGTAGGGGTGGACCAGCTGTCCTGTATTTTTATAAGGGATAGTCCAGATATGTGGGTGTTTTGTCTTATATATGCGCGCATTACCCCTCCCAACCCAATCCTGATTTTTCAACACCTTGCTGCCTGGTCATCCATACTGCGGGGGGAGGGGGGGTTCGATTGAGCATATTAGCTTTATTACTTCTCCGTTGGATTGTGTAAGGGCGTTTATTGTGACAGGGTGCAACCCCTTCTCTAACACAAATGGAATAACATCTGAGTTCTTAATTACAATATGGCTGACAGGGGAAGAGGGAAAATTGAAATAGGGATTCCTACACTGTACTCTAACAGAACCATGAATTAATTACAATCTTATGCTTTTTAACCCCTTTTGCTATTTGTAATGTGCCTTTTTTTATTGCTCTGGTGTTGTTTTGTTTTTTCTGTCTTATTTTTGTTTTCCGTTGTTAGGACGTTGTAGTTTGTTTTTAGTTGTGTTTAGTGCTAAGAGGGTGGAATGATTGCAGTATCAACACAATGGCAATCTATGAATGCTGTCTGCTAGGGGAGTAAGTATTGGGTGAATATTGTGACTACTTCTTGCAGATCGCCTTTAGAAACTCGTTGGGTAAGGCTCGGAAGCCTGGGTGTGAAGCCTGAATGGTAAGTGGGTGGAGGCACTGATCTTATAAAATCTCTCTATGTTATATGATGATCACCAGAAATGAAGAGCTGTGGTTTTCCACAAGTGTAGGCGGGTTTTAGGAAGCCCAGGCCTGTTAGAGAGCCTAGGGTACATTCCAAGCAGATGTGTTGTGGCTAATATAGGCTTTCCTCTTTCTCCAGATGTTTTTAAGTCTTATCTCAGCCATTTGAGCACAGCAGGGAACTCCTCTTCCTTTGTGAGGCAAGCTGTGGGATAAGGGGCCGAGGGGACCTTTCATGTGAGTTTCTGTTCTGTTCCCTGGGATCAGGATGAGGGAGAGGGATCTATGTGAAACCTCTTGTCTTTTCATCCCTGGGAGTGCAGCCTGCCATTAAGTTTTGGCTCATCACTATGGAATTGTTTCACAGTCTTTTCCAGTCTACTCCTGCAGGAATCCTAAAGCAGAAAGTAAGTATCTGCTCTGATGTTTATGGGGTGGGGATGGAGAAATGGATTACTTGGATGGATGAGGTAAACCTATTTAGTAGTGGCCAAAAGTCTATACTAGGACATGTTTAGTCTCGGCAAAAAATTCAAGAATGGACTAGACACTGATAATGCACTTTTCTATTCTATGGTCAAATAAAGGGCTTAAATTTCCAGGACACTAATTCAGGAACCTTTTTGACACTAATCTCACTCAAATTTTAGGTGTATTTGTGGGGAGGGAGATGAGAGAAACTTAGCTCTCTCCTTGTACTTGGTAGTACTTCGGTGCTTTCCATCTGAGCATCTCAAAGTGCTTTGCAAATTGTAATTAAGCCTCAATACCCTGTGGGATACAGATTGCCATAGTTCAGTGGCTCTCAACCTTTCTAGACTACTGTATCCCTTTCGGGAGTCTGATTTGTCTTGGGTACTCCCAAATTTCATCTCATTTAAACTACTGGCTTACAAAATCAGACATAAAAATACAAAAGTGTCACAGCACACTATTACTGAAAAATTGCTTACTATTTCATTTTTACCATACAATTATACAAATAATTCATTTGGGATATAAATATTGTACTTGCATTTCAGTGTATCGTGCAGAGCAGTATAAACAAGTAATTGTATGACATTTTAGTTTGTACTGACTTCACTAGTACTTTTTATGTAGCTTATTGTAAATCTAGGCAAATATCTAGATGAGTTGATGTACCCACTGGAACACTTCTGTGTACCCCCAGGAGTACACTGACCCTGGTTGAGAATCATTGCCCTTGTTTTCATATGGGGAAACTGAGGCACGGATGGAGTGACTTGCCCAAGGCCTCACAGCAAACTGGCGGCAGAGGCCAGAAATAGAAACTTAAAACTTGCTGGCCTCTGTTCTGACCTGTACCTGGCATCTCCTGAATATGTGAAGTTCCCCTTCTCCCCCTGCCAAATTCATAACTCTTTAGTCCTAATAAGATCAGATCAACCCATTCAGCTAGCCACTCATCATGCAGTTCCTCTGCTATGCTCAGCTGGCGCACTGCAGCTAAATGAACCAGCCAGTGCTCCTTAGAGTCCCATGCCAACCAGCTCTTCCCTGTGACAGCTGCTCCTTCGTTGGCTTGTCCACATCCCCCAAATTACTGCTCCCTATGCCTGGGCCTCAGCAGCCGGTTGGCCCATAGTGGCCAGAGCCATAGTTCCTTCTTCCTTGGCTTATTGAACTTCCAGAACACATTCCCCTGGCTTTAAGTGGCTTCTATTTGAAACACTTCCCTTCAAGAGATCACAAGTGAAATTCTCAGGACTTGAAGAGTAACTGGACGCCTTTTAATTTGGAGGGCTGAACCTAGTAGCCAGAGGCTGATACAAAAGTTGCTAAGTGTGGATGCCAGTGAGGTCCAGGTAAACACCTGTTGTTGAAGCCAGTCCTCTGCTACTGGGAAGGAGGTGCATGTTGGGATTCCTACAGAGGTGCTGTTCTTGGACCATGCATAGAGGGTTAATTTTTGGCATGGGCATCTGGCTTGTAGGTGTCTAAATCTGAAGACCCTCCCTATTCTGGCTGCTTTAATGGAGAAACGTTGTCTTTTTGCCCAATCCCTCCCATCCCAAAGCCACCTGGGGTGTGTGTGTGTGTGTGTGTGTGTCTCATCTATTACTCTACACACCTTCCTAGAATCTGCACTTCAAGGGTGGTCCAGTAGGGCCTGCAGCTCCTGCTTGTAGCTTTCCCAAGCAGCAACAAATCAAAATTGGCAACTTACCATTTATTGTTCTGGAAAGCTATGAGCTGCAAACCAGGCACTGGAGAGTCTACCTGCAGACAGGAAAAAGTTCTGTATCAGTTTACTTTTGGAAGGCTTACTTTGCAGCCCTTTGGGTTGAAAACTCTTCTAAAATGCAAGCTTAAATTCAGAAATGGATTGCTTCCGTGCTCCATATATCAGGGAGTGTTTCCAACTTGCCACTGGAGATTTTTTTTTTCCCAAGCCCTGTTGTATTTTAATCCTCATTCCCCTAGACCTGTGATAAAGACCTGCCGAGAAAATATTCTTCTCTTAATGGTGCCTTCACTGGGGGGAGGAATGAAGGGGCTGGTCCCTGCCTCCCCCATTTCTTTACTATTTTGCTTCCCTCAAAGTGGCTGAACGATTAGTGCTTTGTCACTTTGATCTAGCTTGTTTCCAGCTATTTTGTGGCTGTACCACTGCTTTCCCCTTACAAATAGAACTGAGCATGATGCTAGGAGCCCAATGAAAGCTCCTGAGTGACGGACAAGGAAGCATTATAGTGAGTTCAATATTACCCAGGCTGGGTCCGGGGTGCTGTGTGTGTGTGGTTTACAGGCTTAAAACTCAATCAAAAAACCTCTACATCACTGAACTACAGTGCAAGCTGCGTACTAATGTCTCTGCTTCCCAGAACTTGTGTACCCTTGTGATGCTTAAACTCCTGGCGAGATGTATGCTTTCAGGTAGGAGTGGCTGACTGGAGAACTTAATTTAATTCTCTGTTAATCCTCCTCCCTTCCTCACTTATCAAGTTAATGGCAATACAAGAAAATGTAGAGAACATATACATTGGAATCTTGTAACTGCATCCCATACAGAACAAATAACTCAGTCCTCTTGCAGGGGGTAGTGCATAGAAAAGAGCAAAGTCCTGCTAAACGAAGGGGAAAGGCATGCTATCCAGCCTTTCCCACTGTCCCTGTTTTCTCTCTCTCTCCAGTTTGTTTCCTCAAAGATGTTAGTGAACTTCCGTAGTGAGGCAACACTGGGAAATAGTTCTCTATTTTCTGTGTAGTTTCAGACAACGCACCTTTCCAAGCTTGTGGGACAGCAGCAATAATGCAGAATTGATTTGTCTATTTTTTTTCAGCATGTTCGTGCACTTAGAACGCGTAGCTGCCTGCTTTCTGTGAACATAGTGCTTCTGAAAGGTGGCAGGCTCACCATACTAGAAACTGAATTTCTTAGTCATGGAATTGGTGCAATAGCAGGGCAAGCCTCTACATGCCAGCCTATCAACAAGGCTAAACATGGTCCTGGTGACTATCTCTAGAGGTGAGAGTCCTTGGTCCCTCAGACTGTTAATTAAGGATGCAGTTGTGGTGGCTTGTGATGGATACCAATTTGTCAGGAATTAAGACCACATACTAACTTCACACAAACCTCTAAGCAGCTAACTGCTTTTGCTCATTATGGAACTTCATTTATTTATCTCCAAATTGGACTTGAAATTGTGTGGGGGTTTTTTGACTGAGCCAGCAGATACCTTCTGTTTATAATCTGACCTCCCTGCTTTCCTTGTCTTCACTTAAAAACAAAACAAACTGTTCTCTTCCAATTAACATCTGCCTGTGGCTTCCTTTTAGGTGAACCATGATTCCTGTCACTGAACTGCGCTATTTTGCTGATACCCAGCCAGCATACCGCATCCTGAAACCATGGTGGGATGTCTTCACGGACTACATTTCCATAGTCATGTTGATGATTGCAGTGTTTGGAGGGACGCTTCAGGTCACCCAGGACAAAATGATCTGCTTGCCCTGCAAATGGGTTACCAAAGACTCCTGCAATGACTCTTCAAAGGTTGGACAGCTGCAACTCCAGACCCCACTTACTATAACACTCTAGTCTTGTCCCATCTCAGGTCACTGGCCTAGGGATCCGATATGACCTAGACCGGCACCAGTATAACTATGTGGATGCAGTGTGCTATGAGAATCGCCTTCACTGGTTTGCCAAGTATTTCCCTTACTTGGTGCTGCTACACACTCTGATCTTCTTGGCTTGCAGCAATTTCTGGTTCAAATTCCCACGGACCAGCTCCAAGCTGAGCATTTTGTGTCTATTCTGCTGAAAGTGTTTTGACTCCCCTGGACGACAAGAGCACTGTCTGAGACAGTGGTGGAGGAGAGTGATCCCAAGCCTGCCTTTGGGAAGATGAATGGCTCCATGGACAAGAAATCTTCCACAGTCAGTGAGGATGTGGAAGCCACTGTCCCAATGCTACAGAGAACAAAGTCGCGGATCGAGCAAGGGATTGTAGATCGCTCTGAGACGGGCGTCCTGGACAAGAAAGAAGGGGAACAGGCCAAAGCGCTTTTGTGAGAAAGTTAAAAAGTTTCCGCACACACGTGGAGGAGGGAGACATAGTCTATCGCCTCTACATGAGACAAACCATCATCAAGGTGATCAAGTTCTTGCTGATCATCTGCTACACTGTCTACTATGTCAACAACATCACATTTGACATTGACTGCAAGGTGGACATTCGAGAGCCTGACAGGTTATCGCATGTACCGCTGTGCTCACCCTCTTGCCACTACTCTTCAAAATCCTAGCCTCTTTCTACATTAGCCTGGTGATCTTTTATGGACTGATCTGCATGTACACACTCTGGTGGATGCTGAGGCGATCCCTCAAGAAATATTCCTTTGAGTCCATCCGGGAGGAGAGCAGCTATAGTGACATCCCTGATGTCAAGAATGACTTTGCTTTCATGCTGCACCTGATCGACCAGTACGACCCCCTCTACTCCAAGCGATTCGCTGTCTTTCTGTCTGAGGTGAGTGAGAACAAGCTGCGGCAGCTGAACCTCAACAATGAGTGGACCTTGGAGAAACTGCGCCAGAGGATCACAAAGAACTCCCAGGACAAGCTGGAGCTGCATCTCTTCATGCTGAGTGGCATCCCCGACACAGTTTTTGACCTTATTGAGTTGGAGGTGCTGAAGCTGGAGCTCATCCCTGATGTTACTATCCCACCAAGCATTGCCCAGCTCACCAGCCTTAAGGAGCTGTGGCTCTACCACACGGCTGCCAAAATTGAGGCCCCAGCCCTTGCCTTCTTGAGGGAGAACCTGAAATCTTTGCACATTAAGTTCACAGACATCAAGGAAATCCCTCTGTGGATTTATAGCCTAAAGACCTTGGAGGAGCTCCACTTGACAGAACCTGAGTGCAGAGAACAACCGTTACATTGTGATCGACGGACTGAGGGAATTGAAAGCGGCTCAAGGTACTGCGGCTAAAGAGCAACCTCACCAAGCTGCCACAGGTGGTGACGGATGTTGGTGTGCACCTCCAGAAGCTCTCCATCAACAACGAGGGTACCAAGCTCATTGTCCTCAACAGCCTTAAGAAGATGGTCAACCTGACAGAGCTGGAGCTGATCCGCTGCGACCTGGAACGCATCCCACACTCTATCTTCCAGTCTCCACAACCTCCAAGAGATTGACCTGAAGGACAATAACCTCAAGACCATTGAGGAGATCATCAGCTTCCAGCACCTACACCGTCTCACTTGCCTTAAGCTGTGGTACAACCATATCGCCTACATCCCCATGCAGATCGGCAACCTCACCAACTTGGAGCGCCTTTACCTTAACCGCAACAAGATAGAGAAGATACCCACCCAGCTTTTCTATTGCCGGAAGCTGCGGTACTTGGATCTCAGCCACAATAACTTGACTTCCATACCAGCAGACGTTGGGCTACTGCAGAACCTGCAGAACCTAGCTGTGACAGCCAACAGGGTAAGTGAGGAGGGAGTGTGGCAGAGATTGGATAAAGCTGCGTTTTAAGATTCCTGCTGCCTGCTATGAAGTGTATTAGAAGCATTTAACTGCTACAGTGGGGTGTGCAATATTTTGGCACTACCATTATACTTTTGTTCCTTGTCTATACAACTTTCTTACAATGAAACTTTGCAAAGACAAACCCAAATCTTCAATTAAATTCTTTTTGGCTAATGGGTAGATTGCAAACATAGCTGTTTTGGCTGCTCTTCAGTAGTTTCTTAGAATAGAGAACTGAGAAATTACACTTAAACCATTTGTAATATAAACTGAGGCCATTAGCCACCTACGTGTGTCTGTACAGAAAACATTGAGACAGGGCCTGCCTTGAAGAGTTCACGATCAAATATCAAATACTTCCTCCATGAGAATCTTGCTAAGGAGATCTGCATATAGGAGGCTTTGTGAAAAGTGGCTTGACACACAGCACTGGGCTACATAGTGCCCAGGAAGTGACTGTTCCAAGCATAGAGGGGCAACATGAATACAGGTGGAAAGATCAGAGTGGGAGGACAATGCAAAAGGAACAGTTAATGTGAAAGAGCAGCATAGGAAACAAGAGGATGTGGTATGTAACTAGCTGCCTATATTTTGCAGAAGAAAATAGGTAAAGGTGGAGCTGTGCAGAGATTTAAAGGTTTGGTATGCTACAAAGACCTTGATCCATTTATTATGTAATTCTCCAATATTAATCCCATTGGAATGTCCCAGAAATGTAGGTAACAGAGGCAGTAGCTATGCTGATAGGGAGAAGCTCTCTCATCAGCATAGCAGTATCCTCACTGAAGCGCTACTGCGGCACTGCAGCGTTTTAAGATTTGACCTGCCCTTGGGCCTTTAACGTGACTAATCACTGACTGATACAAGTGCACATGTACCTTCAGACTACAGCAAACGTAATGTCCTCTCCACATGTAAATCAAGCTCTGGTTTAACACAGTTGCAGTTTTCCTTTGTAACTTACAAGCAGAGAAAGTATTGCCATATGGGATCAGGAAGTTACCTTGGTCCTAATGAGCTTCCACTTAATTGCTTAGGAGCAGCAAAACTTGAAGAGATGACCTGATTGTGACATGCTGCCTGATGTTGCTATGATATACTTTCACTTCAATAACTCCTCCCAGTGGATTGTCCTGCAGTTCTGAACCTGAGTTACTTTATAAGCAATTTACAGTATTTTATGTATGTCCAACTAAAGGCTGCATTTGGCCTATTTATATTTGAAGATCCACTGATGCCTCATAGAAACTAAAAATACTCTGGTTAGAATTCTACTTGTTTCTTTCTGTCCACAAAACCCAGGAGGCTTTGTTGCTAGCGACATGAGAACAAAATATTTTGCTACTTTAAAAGTCCATCTGATTACTTATTCCCACCGGAAGTCACAAAAGTCTGGTAACATAATTGCACAAAGAGCAACCAGCCGTGGCAAAGGATTATGAATTCAGGTGGAAATATGCAGCAAGCTCCTGCCTCTTCTGAGGATACCCATATTTTTCAGTCTGAAATAAGGCCCCTAATGCTTTAGATACAACTTGACAAGTCAATGTCTAATTGATGTTACCAAAAAACTTCTTTCAGTATTGCTGCCTTTGATAGGGAAAACTCTGGAGGCAAAACAGCAATTTATAATACAATTGTCAAGGAGGCTTCTAAAATTCCAACCAGCTCTTGATTGTTTTTCAGTAGCCACCTTGCTTCTAAAAGTGACGAGGCAGCCCTGGAGCCAGAGAAGTAGGTACCCATTCTGCATTAACTTTGATCTCTAACCTTCAGAAAAAATTAAGCTAAACAGCTAGTGTTTAAGAAGCCATTCTGTCTGTTAAACCGCCATTAACACCAGATTAAGCTTTGGCTAACCCACCATCCCTGGCATTGGGGAAGGTGTGTGACATTGTATAGCCAGTCACATTTCAGCAATAGGTTTAAAACTAAAATAATTTTCCTCTGTGAGAAGGAGGTTTCAGTGTAGCATCAGTCATCTGGCACTTGCTGGATGCTGCACTAAGCAAAGTGAAGGAAGCTTTTAAGGCTCTATTTTAAGGTGCAGAACTATACAGGTTTTGAACAGTACCCTTTTTTGGCAATTGTTCAAGAGCCCAGGTCACACAGGGTTAAGACAAGATGTGCATCCTCTGCAATCTGGGGGTGGAGTTTCTCTTCTGGATGAAAAGAAGCTTGAGGCAGCTCTATTTTTGCAATAAAATGTGGAACCACCCATCTTGTTCTTCCAAAGACACTAATGCACCATGAAGGCTAGAAGCAGTATTATCTTTCTGCCTAGCCCCCAGTCTCCTGGAGATCCAGTGAAACAGCTAATCAGCTCTTTTTCCCTGCAGAGATGTAGGCAAGGCCACAATTACCCTTGGGCTCAGGAAGTCTGGTTATTTACAATAAACAGCAGCAGCAGAAAATGCAAGTGCTGATAGACTGACATTTCCTGACCGTAAGAATTCTATCTCAAAGCTCCTCTGCTAGCCCAGCAGCCCTAGTAAATAGCTACTTCTGGAGCTGGCTAGTACAACTGTCTTTCTGGGAATCAGGCCGTGTTGTAACACACAACTTTCTTCTTTGATAAAGTCCCACTCCTGTCACTTGAAAATAAGTGATTGGTCTTGTTAGTTATATGACTACCAGGCTGAATTTTGCAGCTTGTTCGGAATGATGGTTCCAAATAACGATGGCTGAATAAAACTGCTGTTTGTTGCTGTTGCCGTTTCATTGGCTGTAGCTTATTCAGAACTTTGGCTGTTTGTTAAAGACTCTCTGTAGCCAATGACTACTCCAGGCAGTTCTTGTGTGCATAATTAAAGTTAAAATAGAGTGCAATTATGTTTTAAACAAAGGATAGGCTTTGACTTTCACTGAGTTAAGGGGAAGGACATGAATTGATGCCTGAATCTATTGAACCCAACTCCATAAGCTTTTATATTTGCATGGCTAGAAATCTTGCTGGAAGAAGGCATGGCTGACGAAATAAATTAAAATTTCAACTATAGTGTTGTTGTCGGACTACGATACCATGACGGTCTGATTGGACTAGTAATCTCTCTGACAGTTGGCTATCTGTGCATAGGTGGTGGGAGCCAGTGGTGCTGGATATTTAATTTCTCTTGTTGTATTTTGACACTGTCCAAAAGTTGAGTATTGTGGTAGTGCCTAGAAGGTCCCTGATCAGGGCCCCATTGTGCTAGGCACTGCATGTGAGCATAATGAAAGGATCGTGCCTGCCCAAGTTGCTTACGTTCCAAGTAAAATGAAGGAATAGGGGGATACAACAGACTGGGAAGCACAAAAATCTAGCATTCAAATAGATACTTGAACATGTATATGATTGGAAACCCTAATGCATGGCTTCTCCCCTCCTTCCCCAGCACACTGTGGATCAAAGATGGGCTGTACTGGTCAAAATCAAATATTACACTGAATTCCCATCTGTTTCTTTTAATGGCTCGATATCCACTTAAATGCTCACAAACCAGTAGCCTGCTGTTCTCCATTAGTAAATCACTCCTAGGAACATAAATCACCGTATCAAATTCTGCTACGATTCCATTTAGTCAAGTTCCTCACTTCCATCCGGGGACAATACTTGATGCTTCAGAAGAAGACAAAAACGCTGCCTTCCCTGTTTCTGCCAGGCTTTTAAGGGGAAGAGACTGTTTGCAGACCATCCTCAGGATTAGAGCAGGACAACTCAAGGAAGAAGCAGAATGTTGCCTTCCATAATAGCAATGAGATCAGAGTACTAGTGCTTCCATGTCCTGAGGGAACAGATGTTTGTAGGAGAAGCTCACTGGCCACCTGAATTATTGTTTGGACCTGTGTGCTACACAGAAGAATAAGACCTGGTCTCTGCCTCTGTTACAGTGCGAATGATCTCTATTCTTGCAGAGTAGGTCCTACAATGAGAGAGAGGCTAGGAGGAGGACCCTAGCAATGTGTGTCCATATAGTACACTTGGTGGCTTTTTGCTGGTCTCTGATCCTATAGATAGAAAATGAATGGTGGGGAGGGGGCCCCCCCATGTATTACAACTGTCCAAATAACATCAGTGTAAGGCAGTTGTAATACATGGAGGGGTTCGTGCAGGCTGTTTACTTTGGAGCAGCTAGAAAGAGAAGGGGTCATTTACATTTCCTTCTGTAGAGGAAAGAACTGGCAGGCTCAGACTCTACCTCAGATGTTTCAGGTGAAAGTTGGGTCAGTCTCATGGAACTGACAGAGCTGTGCCAATGAAGTTGGGGGGGCAGGGAAGGGGGAAAGCTGGGAGAGCAAGAGTCTTCCATTTAGAGACCAATGTGTATCTATCTCTCTCTCTCTCTCTCTCAATTCTGTGGTTAGGAAACTGGATTATAACCAGGGTATGGAGGGATGTGTGCGCTGCAGATCAGAACTGAACCATGTAGGGAATAGCCTGACACGTACGTGTGTGTCTGTGTGTGTTTTTTGCAGGTGGCTAGTGACTATACTTTAAAAATGGAGTCTCTGTCATTTTACTTCTATTATTCTAGCACCCTGTGGCCCTGATCAGGATCAGAGCCTTACGGTGCTAGGTGCCTTACAAACAGGGAAAGGCTGAAGAGCTTAAACTCCAAGGGGGAGAACAAGGGATGGATGGATGGATTCTGGGAGGGGACAAAGGAAACACTGGTAGGAACACCTGGCTGTACAGACTAGATGTGAGTGGGTTTCAGATCTTCCCTGCTTCTGTCAGTAATCTCTACTCGGCTCTGGCCTAGCCATTTTCATGTGGCAGTTTACAGTAAATAATATGGTGGTAGAGGATCTGCGTGAGGACAAAGTAGTAGCTTTACTGTATCTTGGGGAAAGCATTCCAGGCATAAAGGTCAGCCTAGAAGAAAGCAGAAATGCATTTGAGGGAGAAGTGAGTACTTGGAGGCAGGTGATCTGTCTGACTACATCTCGTCTGCTTGCCTTGCCTTAGGTGAGTACATGTCACATTTGTATCTCTCTGGTTTCTCCTTTCAGATTGAGAGTCTCCCACCTGAGCTCTTCCAGTGCAGGAAGCTGCGGACCTTGAACCTGGGAAACAATGTGCTGCAATCACTGCCATCTCGGGTGGGCGAGCTGACCAACCTGTCCCAGATAGAGCTGCGGGGGAACCGCCTGGAGTGCCTGCCGGTGGAACTGGGGGAGTGTCCTCTGCTGAAACGCAGTGGGCTGGTGGTGGAAGAGGACCTGTTCAACACCCTGCCTCTGGAGGTCAAGGAGCGGCTGTGGAGAGCGGACAAAGAGCAAGCCTGAGCTGCTGACAGGAAGGCAGGGAAACCTCTAGACAGGAAACAAAAGGCCATTCCATTCCAATTCCATCTCCCAACCGTCCCAGCCAACACCAGACTAGCTAAGGAGATCCTTGAATAACCAACACGACTGGGAACACGGCTGCTTGCTCCCTTGGATGCAGGATGGGGGAGGTTCGGGGTCAGGGTGAGGACCAAGGCAGAGTGGGTGGCTCCTCCGCAACAGACAGTGGGAACAAAAGAGATGCTGCTGTTCTGCAAGATGAGAAGTGGGATGATGCCAAAGCTGCCATGGAGTTAACCAGAACCGCTGGTGGAGCCAACTTAGTTCAGGGTAACTGCCTCTGAATATAGGGGAGAGAAATGTGCTGATCCAGTTACTGCTGCATCGCCCTAGATAGGGCTCTTATGTACATCAGGGACTGAGGATGTCTTAGAGTCAAAGGACAAAAGTCCAGGGAGCCTCTTTAAATTCAAACTCTACTTTGCTGTGACACTTTGTATAGTTCCACGCTATTTGCTGATTTAATCAGTTTTGGGCTTCTCTTTGAGGGGAGGGGGGTGGCACGGCTTTTTTATTTATTTATTTTTATTTTTAATTTTTAAAGATGCTGGCGTTTTTTGGTAACTTTACCTCAAAGATCAACTTGCATTCAGGACTGGTTTTTTTGTTTAATTTTTTTTTAACCCAGTTTCCATCTGCTGACTTGAGGTTGCACAGTCTTTACAGATTCCAGTCCTTTGTGCTGGCCAGTAGATCGCATGGCCTGCTTCCCTAGCCTAAATTAGCTGTTCCAGAATGCTACCTACATTGGGCTGTCAGTAGGCTGAATTCCAGTTATATTTAGTAAATGGGACAGGAAGGATGCAGCTCAATGCATGCGATAAGACTTGGGTGGAAAGCAGTAAGACTGTTTCTGCCAGAACACTGAGGTACTTCAAGACTTTGGATTTTAAAAAGTGTTTTAACTACTTTTTAAACCTTTTTTCCCCCTCAGCATTTTGTCTGGGGCATTAAAAATACAAACACACTATTAGCCAGTGTTAAGTATAACTCAAAATAGGGGAGATGCTGCCTGTAGCAGAGAGGAATATTCCCTACCCTTGCTGTGGGGAGATATATAAAAATTTTTTTGAGGTTTTGCCAGCATCTTTTAGAAGTACAATCTACAAAGCTACTCTTTTTGTTCCAGTCTGTTCAGCTGTCGATTATAGCAGCTGTCATTCTTGCTGCTCCTCTTGGCCTACATGATGACAAGAGGCTAATACTGATTGAACTTGGTGCTTGGGATGGTAACCCTGTCCTTCTCTCTGCCCTACTGTTAAGGAAGAGTATAAGAATCCTCCCTGAACTGGGCTCCTCCAGCCCCCTGGGAGGGGAGGCCCCATAGTGACAAGAGAGGAATCTGTGTTGAAACAAGGCTAACTTGTGACTGTTCAACAAATCCCCTTCTGCATTTGCAGAGGCAGCCATAGCTTAGTGATAGCTACTCGTAATCATGTCCTCAAACCAGGGTGGTTAAAGTGTGGCTTACATTTCTACCAGTCACCCCAAAGCCACCTTGTGTTCATTAGAAGGGGAAGCCTATGGACCCAACAGCTCCAGTAAGCAATGCTCCACCTTGCCCAGCTGCTTGGATCCTCCAAGACTGGAGCACTGCCTGCTGGGATATGTAGTATTTGCAGGCATTACCTACATATTAAAGGGGGGAGGGCGGGTGGGCAGGCACTGGGTTCCTGGCAAGCTGCCACTGAAGCCCTGAGTTGGGCAAAGCATAGACACCCTCTGTCTCAGATATTCCGGGCAATAACGAACACTACAGCTTCTCTTTCTGCATCGGATGTAATACACACTAGAAATGCTGGAACAATCTGTTAACTAGGCTCTGGATTTGTTGATGCTCAGATGTTTAAATAAAGCTACATTGAAAGCTAGGAAAACTTAGCTTGTTTATAGAAATGCTTCTAAGAAGGGTATAAAGTCTGCCTCCCTTAGTCCATTCATCATGAAAAGTCAAACAATCCAAAGGGATAACGCAATCAACTCTTGTTTGCATGTTTTCCTAGTTCCCCTCCTTTCCAGAGGAAAAAGTGCTGTAAAAGCTCTTCTGGATGACAGGTTCACATTTCTAACGTGATTTTAGTGTGTGTTGAAATTACAACAGAGATGGGGCTATTGGTGAAAGGAAGATTTTTTTTTTAGCTATTTCATAATGCACTGTATCAGAGATCAGACTGGGATTTAGAAGTGTGATGCTGATGATTTGCAGAGTGGGATTTACCAATCATGCTAGGGTTTTGTATTCACAAGGAGGGCAGCGAACCTGCTGGGGGGGACTTGAGACTGCTTACTCAGAAAATTGATCTGTTTCAAGATACAGTACAAATGCTGCTTTGAACTAACTCTCCATAGTCAGAGTAAGGACCTTTCAGATGTGGGAGGGAGTCTCTTTCCTACTCTGCTAGATGAAATCTGGTGTTTTGCAATTCTTTACTGAGCCCTGAACCAGTTCTGGGACTGTATGATTAGGACCCATCTACTCTACAGCAGTCATGGTACCTGGTTACAAAACAACTTACTAGTTGTAGCATGCACAGACCTAACTGGTCCTTGGACTGTGCGGAGTTATAACATTGCTTATGGAAAGCAGGCTAAGGTTCTGCACCGGACTCGCCTGACTCTTCTGGTTGTACTGAAGGTGGGCTCTTAGTTATATAAAACTGCATTTAATTTAGGTCCTGAACTGTTTGTATAAATAGTCAGACTGAACTCCAGAAAGTTTGCTGTAAAGTGTCTAGAAATCTGCATAGTAATATGCAGGCCTCCTGAACTGCTGTATAGCTCATCCTTAGGACAAGCCACCATCCTGCTGCGGGGGGGAGACATCCTCTTTTTAGAGTTTTATTTTCTACTGTTTGAAAAATAAGTATCTGCCTATGTTTGATCCAGCTGCACAAAGCAAATATAAGACCAGTATTGATCATGCATAGAAACATGAGCTGCTTGCTGCTCTTTAAATATTTCAACCAGGACTGTTTACAAGAGGTCTAGATAGCTCCCCCAGGGGGAAAATCAGAATGAATAAAGAGTTTTTGAAAACTTGTCATAATGGAAGCCAAGGTTATATTGAAATGACTCACCCTGAATTGGTGAACTGGCTGAGATGCACTTTTCCTCTTCCTTCAAGCAGATGTTGGACCTACACTAGCAGATCTCAGAGGCATGAGGTGGGAGAAAGCTTGAGAATTTTAAGTATGGGGTCAAAACCTGAGCTGCTGTGCACCTACAGTTGCTCAATACTTATCCAGAACTTGGCCCATAACAGGACAAGTTCTCATTTCCAGTACAGTTCCCTTCCTTTTCCTGATCACTCAACCCTTGAGTGACCTAGCTAACACACTCTTTCCCAATTATAGGCAAGTCAATCAATGCTCCATTTTTTTTATTTTTTTTAAAGTGGGTTATCAGGTTGGGCTGCAACTGACCTGTGTACTATCCTAGGAAACCTGTTCAGGTTAAACAGACCAGTGAGGGTCTGGTTAGTGTTTCTTCTTCCTGGCAGTCTTCTCAAAGGATTCTAATAGTAATAACCAGGATCCATCTATGTTAGCTGCTAAACTAAAAACAGAACTTAAATTAAAGCCAAATGTCTCCTAACAGCACTACTGAGTTGAACTAGTTCTTGGGGCCACTATTTATCCCAGGTACACTTGTGCCACAATAGGAACCACAGTTCTAAGCTTTTTGGTAAACTGAATTCTAGCTGTTATGGTAAGTGGCCTGATGTTTAAGTTGCAACTAATGAATTTGAATCAACCAAGGTAGCAGAAGCTGAATCTGTTATGTGTTAAATCTTGCTGTGCTTTGAAACAATGGATTGGAATGTCCGTTGTGGTGTGTGTGTTTTTTTGTTTTTTCTTCTGCTGAACTTACCAGTTGGTCCACTGTTAACCCACAGGTGGAACTAATTTACTGTGCCCCTCTAAACTCTTTCATGGGTGTTGCAGGTATTCATTATTTTTATTTCTACTTTGTATTAACTACTCTTTCGCTCCCCTAGAGCATCCTACCTCAGGACCTTTTTCTCCACCACTTGTTTTGTGCTCACTTTCATTTCTTTAACAAAACCAAACTCTTGATGTTTATCAGCATGGATAAAATTTTAAGGTCACTTTCAGTCTCTGAACCACACTTAGGTCCTCAGTTTTTGTTCTAACAGATGAATATGTTTTCCAGTTTCCTACTCTCATGTTTTGCAGCAGATGAGGTATGGGGAAAATAGGCTCCAAAATCTTATTGGATTGAACAGTGGTGAGGTGTTAAGCCATTTCCATTTCATGTCATTTTATTATTTAAGCCTTTTCCATTTCAGCCACTTCCTTTTGTGAAAGGGACTTGATTGAATAAATATTTTGAAACCTCATTTAGTCTGTGATTTTCCGTTCTCTTCCAGCTCTTCTGAGGTAGGATGGATCTTTTGAATAGATGGGGTGCCCGCTTTAGAAGTGCAGTAGGGTGATTACTCTAGTGATGTTTACTCATACTAGTGTCATTCATGTGGCCAGCTGTTCCTATTGGCTCTATCCTTATCCAGCAATGATCTTTAAAATGTTGATATGATTTCTATTCTCTTCACTGAAGAACAAAATGGTCATATGCCTTAAATTGTAATATCACCTGTGTTGAGCTGTTACTCAGCATTTGCAAGAGGTTGAAAACTTCAAGTACTAACATAGGCTTTAATCTCATTTAGCAGTACTGTTCAGAAACCTTTAGCTACACGCTGGATGCTGCAATCTTGCTGTCAACCATCCAGTTTAAAAAAAAAAAATAATGGTAGAGCTGACAAAAGAAAATGGGTTCTATCTATCCCATCTGCATGGAGTTGAGCACCAATTTGGCAAGTAATATCTGTGCACTTCCCCCTTTCTCTCCCCACTTTCTCCTGCTGTAGCTGGAGACTAATATATATTGCTTTGAAACACTTCTGAAATTTGACCCATTAACTTACTGTTTAAAAATAGCAGGTAGCTATGTATAGCCCTAGCTGAAAGGGGGGGGGTCTAGCAAGTCAAGATTGAGTAAAGCTGCCTGGCAAGAAAAGCTGAATGTGGGATTTCTAGAAATCCCACATTCTCCCCTGATCTGCTCTTTCAGGAAGTCCTATGAACAAATGGGGAGCTGTGCAAATTGCTCTTGTCTAGAGCAAACTAGTGCGGGCTGTGTGAAAAGAACTGACAGGACCTCACAATAAGAGTGTCTATACAGCTGATATGTCCCCTTCCTCAGGACATAACTCATGGCTTAAACACTTCACACAGCTTATAAAAGTACTCTCACCGTTGTAGCTTGGTGTCCCCCACACCCTGGTATGACACTTTAGAATTGTGAAACTGAGTTAAGCCTTGTATGTTGGATTATGTTTAGGCAGGTAACAGCACCTCAAGTGCTGAAGGCTGCTATGCTTTCTCTGAAAGACTTGTAAGATTGGACACTTTAACAAAATAAATATTTTAACTTTTTATTTCCATTTTCCCTTTATTTTTGTTCCTCTAAAGTACTTTGGCTAATACAGCATTTAATGTTCCAAGATATGGCTCCTTGTGGAAAGATGTTAATGACTCCTGCTATTGTTTAGGAGTGATTGTTCCTTACTTCCCCCTGCAGTAGATGAGCCCTTGTGGGTTGGGTGATTCATTCCAGGGGGAGGAAAAAGAAAATCTAAGAGCAGACTTCACATGACTATACAATGAATGGTTGAAGTGGGATGACTACACAGTCCTTTACATACTTTCCCTTTGTTTCTAAATGATAGACTGAAAGTAATATAAATAGCTGGATCACTGATAGTGCAGTAAATGTAAAATTGATAAGTGCTGTCTATTAGTGGCACCCTATAGCATTGACTTGGATTTTTAGGGAGATTTCTAAAAGCACTTAGTTCTTTTCCCATTGATTTCATTCCCTATCCCTTTCAGCAGAAAGGTCTGTAGAACAAACCAAAAAACTTCTGCCAGTCACCATAAAAATATAGCTCCCAGCCAATTAACTGTATACCACAGCATGCATCATATTTACCTGCCTAAACTGATACACACATGCGCGTGTGCTGGAACTGGGGGTGCTGCTGCACTCCCTGGCTTGAAGTGGTTTCCATTATATACAGAGTTTACAGTTTGGTTCAATGGCTCTCAGCATACCCTGTATAAAAATTGTTCCAGCACTACTGGATACAATCTTCCATTCTTTCTGATGGCTTCAAAAGCAATAGACTTCACTTTAACAGCTGAACATATTTTGGATTACATTAGAGCTAGACAATAAATTCAGCCCATATCTTTCTGAGAGTTAAAGTAGGTACTGGGTGTGTGTAATAAATATCCCCTTCTATGTTTGTAAAAGTAAAGGGTTTTGTCCTGTTGCATTTTTTACAAGCAAGGGAAATTAACTACATGCTACTGGCCCCATTTCAGGTTGGGAAATGTGTTGGAATGAAAACTTGTCTTATTCAGCGGCATGGCTGAGTTTTAACCAAATGCTTTTAGTAGCAGAACTGAGCTGAGAAAGGGGAGAACAAAGATCTTTGTTATAAAGCTCAATGGGGCTTAAGCACCCCTTTGGCAGTGATTATCTTTATTCACTAGCTCTCTACAACTCTGAAATATTGGTGGGGCTGAGTGGGGAGGAATAAAACACAACATGCCAGGTAAGAAAACAACTTCTGCTCGCAGGATTGTAGGAGGGTTGCATTGAAGTGAGGTGGGGAGTTCTAGGGAAACCTGAAGTAACATCTTTACTGCAAAAAAATGTGTTTTGTTTTTACCTCTAGATAACGATCTCATTGTAAAAACCCTAGTGGAGGCAAGGCCACAGGCAGGCTTTAATCTTACTGTAGCTAGTCAAGGTCAACCCAATACCCACACCAGCTGAGGTTTACATCAGCTAGCTATGAGGAGGTAAAAATGACTTGTGCCTTGTCTCCACTACAATTTTACATTAGTTATCTCAGTATAAAATCACTTTTGTTGCAGTGAAGACAGCATGGGCTGCGCGGCTACTGAAGCTTCCAAATATACCTGTCCAAATGGTTACACTTGTTTAAAAACAAAACAAAATTCAAACTAAATTCTTTGTAACTTTGCACATTTCCAGACCCCTATTACCACCTCTCCCATATTGTTCTTCTCACCATTATCCCCTCTTCCCATAACTTATTTGTGACCACATCCAGGTTCTATGTTCCTGCCTCCCTTGGTGGCTAGTGACCACAATTGTATGCAAGGTCTTGGAACAAATTTTGAAAGAGGAAGCAGTTAAGGACATGGGGTGAATAGTAATTGAGATAAATTATAAGATGGTTTTACAAAAGGTAGATTGTGCTACACCAACATGATATCTTTCTTTGAGACTGTAACCAATTTTCTAGACAAAGAAACGCAGTAGTGCTCTAATCCACCTGGATGTCAGTAAGGCTTTTGATACAGTTCCACAGGGGAAATTAAAGTTAAATTGGAGAAGATGGGGATTAATACAAGAATTAAAAGGTGGGTAAGGAACTAGTTAAAGGGGAGACTTCAGTGGGCCATACACGAGTGGAGTTCCTCACAGAGCGGGCTTGGGACCAATCTCATTTAACATTTTCATTAACAACCTTGGCACAAAGTGGGAGTGTGCTAATAAAACTTGTGGATGAGAAAAAGTTGGGAGGTATTGCCAATGTGGAGGAGGACTGGAATATGATACAAGAAGATCTGGATGACCTTGAAAACTGGAGTAATAGAAATGAGATTAAATTTAATAGTGCAAGGTTTTGCACTTTGGGACTAACAACAAGAATTTTTGCTATAAGCTGGACACGTGTCATTTAGAAGTACCAGAGGAGGAGAAAGAGCTGGATAGACTGGTCAACCAAAGGATGACCATGAGCCATCACTGTGATGTGGCCATGGAAAAGGCTAATAATAAAATCCTAGGATTCATCAGGTGAGGTATTTCCAGTAGAGGTAAGAAAGTGTTATTACCATTCTAAAAGGTCCTGGTGAGATCTCATCCAGAATACTATGTGCAGTTCTGGTCTCTCATGTTTAAGAAAGATGAATTCAAACTGGACCAGATGGCAGAGGAGGGTAGGTAGGGTGATCAGAGAATGGAGGACCTACCTTACCAGAGGAGACAGATGGAGCTTGGCTTAGTTAGCCTAACCAAATAAAGGTTGAGGGGAGATATTACTCTCTATAAATACATCAGAGGGATAAAGAACTCCTCTTTCTCCCTGGTGTTTAAGTTAAGTGCCAATGTTGGCACAAAAACAAATGGATATAAACTGGCCATCAACAAGTTTAGGCTTGAAATTAGACATAGGTTTCTAACTATCAGAGGAGTGAAGTTCTGGAAAGCCTTCCAAGGGGAGCAGTGGGGGTTAAAAACCTAACTGGCTTCAAGACTGAGGTTGATAAGTTTATGGAAGGGTGGTATGATGAGACTGGCTACAATGGCATGTGGCCCATCTGCAAATGCTAGTAGCAAATATCTCCAACAGCCAGAGATCGGATGCTAGATGGGGAGGGCTCTGAGTTACTACAGTGAATTCTTTCCCATGTGTCAGGCTGGTGGGTCTCGCTGATCTGCTCCAGGTCTGACTGATCTCCATATTTGGGGTTGGGAAGGAATTTTCCCAGGTAAAATGGGCAGAGACCCTGGGTTTTTGTTTTTTTTCCCTGACTTCCTCTGCATTGTAGGGCACAGGTCACTTGCTGGTTTGAACTGGAGTAAATGGTGGATTTTCTGTTCCTTGAAGTCTTTAAATCATGATTTGAGGACTTCAGTAACTCATCCAGAGGTTAGCGGTCTATTACAGGAGTGGGTGGGTGAGGGTCTGTGGCCTGTGATGTGCAGAAGGTCAGACGAGATGATCAGGATGGTCCCTTCTGACCTTAAAGTCTAGTAGCCTATTCCTGTAGTTTTCACTCTGCTTACCTGGCAGTCCAAACAAAAGCAATGTCTGCCAGAGGTCTGAGCAGCTTAGCAAGCTCCCCTCAGCCAGTTTAATCGGCTTTCCTCCCAGTGGTATCAAGAGGAATTATTATTGTAACATTAGAGAGGAAATTACTATAATTGCTCCAGTCGAAAAGGCATTTGAAATGTTCATACCTGACCTACTGCTGGATTGTTCATACTCCAGGAGTCACTGGGCCTCCCCCAGCTGTAGAAATGGGATCATACCTCCCTCCCAGGGGTGCTGTGAGCCTTAATTAAAGTGCTTTGAAAGCCTCAGATGGAGGGGATGATATTAGTGCGAAGTGTTATTTCTTTTCATGGGTGTGGGGGTATAGTGAGAGGAAATTGTGGAAGGTTCTGCAATTGGATCCAAGGGAACAACTGGATCCAATTGCTCCTGGGTCATAAGGCTAGGGGTCTGCTCACACACATCAATTGCAGGATTGGGGGCTTGATGAGGCAGGCCAGCTTCCATCCGCCACTGCCTCGAACGTTAGACTGCTTGGAGAGGAAACTGTCCCCTTAATCACTGTAAAATCCACATTTATGGTTAATTCTCTGGGGTAGATCTGCTGTTAGTAACTTTTAAGCACATAATGGTCCCAGAGAGATTTAAGGAATGCAGAATGTCCGTCCCCCCACCCCCCGCCGCCCTCCCAACTAACTCTGCTCCTGGTGTCCCCTTTGCCCTCACATCTGCTAAAAAAATGAAAGGGACACTGACAACTTGAAAAGAGAAAAAAAAAATACTAGTTTCTACCTGTAACCTTTGTTGTTTCTCCCCTAGTTAAAGTTAACAACTAAACTTAACTGAAAGGAGTCAGCAAAGAAGACATTCTCCTTTTTCAGCTTATGTACTTTGTGCACTGGTACAGGCAGCTTCCTCCTAGCTGAAGAGTCCTTTATAAATATCAAAAGGGAAGAAAATAAAAACTAACCCCTCTCCCCGCATTCTTTTTAAAAGGAATTTTAAAAAGGCATATATTCCTTAAAGGCCTCCTCTATCAGAAAGTACTTCCCTTCTAAATTAGTTTTAAAACATTCATATTGAAATGTCCCTTTAAGACAGTCTTTTAAGAACAGGAGGAAAAAAAATTGAAGGCAAAGGTCCATCTTCCTAAAAGCTTTTCACAATCCCTCATTTTCTAGTTCACCTTTATTATATGGTGCTGCAAGCATTGCTTTGAGAGGGGTGTTACAGATTCTTTCAGTGAAAGTCTTGAAAGTTTTCTAGAAGAGTCAAATGTATTTTTCTCTAGATAAAAGGCTTAAGATCCCCCCCCCCTTCTGCACCCCAAGGACACCCATTACATAGTGAAGGATGCGCTGATGGTGAGTGCCCATACTGGGTCTCATATCTCAGTAGTTAATTTTTCTCTCACACTTTGTTTCAGCCTCTGTGGCCTGCCTAAAATGACTACTGCTATACAGCTGGCACCGAAGGGCTGTGCATCAAGCAACTGAAACTAAAACAGCCAAAGAGCAGCTGTGAATTAAGATGCCACATTTGTCCACCAAGAAGCCTGCTGAATCTTCAGTAACAGCCCCTCAGCATTAGCCCCTCAGTTTAGGCTTTGTAGTGTTGAACTTCACTGCCTACGTGCATTTTCATGCTATGTGCACTACACTAGGAGGAAAGAAAATTCTTCTGAGGGCTTGGATTTCCACTCATTTAAAGCCACTATCCAGCTCTTCAGGGGACTTTAGTTCTCCTCATCCCATTCCCCATCAATGTCCGTTGCACCTAGAACTGAATCTGCACTTGTCACCTCCCAACCGCAGTAGTTTCTGTTTGAATCATTAAAGCTTTGAACTGAGTTTCTCATTAAATCCCTTATGCTCCCCCTCCCCCACCCCCATTGAAGGACAAACTTTTTTGTGCATGCCTTATTTCTCAGCTGCACAAAAGCCCGGATCCACACAGGTATTTAGGCTCCTAATTTCCCTTGAGTTCAATGAGACAAGACGGGTGAGGTAATATCTTTTAGTAGGCCAACTTCTGTTGGTGAAAGAGACTTGAAAGCCCATGTCTACACTACCACTTATGTTGGCAAAACTTATGTTGTTCAGGGGTGTATAAAACCCGCCTCTCTGAGTGACATAAGTTTCAGCAGCATAAACGGCAGTGTGCACAGCGCTACGTCAGCACATAGCTACCGCCTCTCGATGGGGGGGCTTTAATTATGTCAAAGGGAGAGCTCTTCTCTCATGTCGGCATAGATGGCACATAGATCTTACAGCGGTGCAGCTGCATCGGTACACCTGTGCCACTGTAAGGTCTCTAGTACAGACATAGCCTTTCTCAGAGCTCTTCTTCAGGCCTGAAGCAGCTTGTCTTGTTCACCAACAGAAGTTGGTCCAATAAAAGATATTACTTCACCCACCTTCTCTCTTGTATCCTGGGACCAACATGGCTATGTCACCTCAGCAAATATTGATTTCAATTAAAAGAAGCAGATCTGGGCAAAGAACTGAATCTAAACAAGAGAGAGGGGGAAGAAGGGAGGGAAATCCCTGATTGCTTGGATAGCAGTCTGATTCCCAGGTTCATTCTTGATCACATGGTGTTGAAAGAATCACGTGGAGAGGGGGAGTTAGCTGTGCAAGGCTCTGGAGGAATTACAGCTTACTGACATAATCACTGTGAGGCTGAATCTGCAATGGCATTTGTAACCGAAGAACAGATCCAACGGGTAAGGGAGGAGAGCAATGAACTACTGCATCCAGCAAGTTGAGTGTGAGTGTGTGTGTGAGATACAGGCTGATAGTGCTGTACTTGTGAGAAAGGAACAGATCTCACTAACCCACATTCCTGTCCAGTTAACCAGTAATTGTGTTTAGCAAAATTTGCTTTGGGAACATGTTATAGTCTACTCCATTTTGTATACTGTATTATCTGAGCACTTTTTTTTTATAAAGAGTTAACGGTTCAAGTCTGCAATGTCTAGAGAGCTAATTTAATTTTCATAAGGGATTGATCAATCACCCCTGAGAAATCAGCACACATTCTCAGTTAAGTTTAGAACAAGTACTTTTTCCAACCTCTCAGTAATCTTG
The DNA here is from genome assembly GCF_020497125.1 of Mauremys mutica. Taxonomy (NCBI): domain Eukaryota; kingdom Metazoa; phylum Chordata; order Testudines; family Geoemydidae; genus Mauremys; species Mauremys mutica. Next base: position 17,012,218 of record NC_059089.1, read on the forward strand.
TTCTAATCCTGAAACAGAACAAAATTGCATTGTTCATTTTGGTAAAGTTTGTGTTTAGCAGTTACTTAATGTCCTCCTTTGGGGAAGAGAGTTTTAAGCCATGAGGACAGTAACAAATGCATATTTCATTTGGTTCCTAGAGCCTGCTGCATGTAGGAGTTGTAATCTCTTTCTCCCTAACCACAGCCTGTGAATCTCTTACTGATTTTCTTTTTCCAGTAGAAATTTCCCTTTTTAAAGAAGTGAGAATACAAACATTACTCATTAAGGAAATTATTAAAATGAATCCGTAACAAACTTGTATAATGAGAAAGGCTGGTTGGTGTGGGTTTGGAGGGTCAGGCAATAATGCAGATTATTAGATGCACGTTAAAAGAGGTCTATGATGCAAAGTACAGTGTATGAAAAATGCACTTTGCTTTACTGCATTTCCACTAGCAGAGAAGATCTCCACGGATGTAAGTCTGATCCAGCATCTGGATGTAGAGCCCAAGAAAAGGGCATTACACCAAACTGAAGACCACTGACAGCCAGGAGGTGCACCTTTATTGAATGTAACTGCTGTCTCTTAAGTGTACCATAGAATGCCAGCCACTCTGTCCCCATCTGAACTCTAGTGCTCTCTTCTAGTTCCATGAAGATGGTTTCCTTGTTTTGGAAGAGTTTTTCACCACAGAAGAATGTGATGCCATGAGGGAGCAAATACACAAGATTATAGCCAAGATGGATGTGCCACCCCACTGCCATACAGAGTTCTCCACCAGCGAAGAGGAACAGCTCAAGGCACAGGTACAGATAGGTGCTTCAGACAGAGGCGAGAAGGGGCAATCTAAATCACAAATTACTCCTGAGGTGGTTAGCAAAGGGCTAGTTTGTAACACTAGGCAGTTCAGGAAAAAGGGTTTTGTTCTTGCAAGGAGGCATGTCTGAGCAGGAGGCTGAGAGCTACATACTGCTGAAGTGCAATCTTGCCTCTGACGAGCACTCTCTATACTGCCTTGGGCAACATTTTGTTGGTGATCTCAGGAAAAGCCAAGAGAGGAATGGGTCGCAGAGGCTAAACGTGAAGAGTCCCTGCAGAAAAGGGTTGAATGTGTGAGAGCCTCTATTGTTACTACCTATACTATACTGGTTCCATGGATAAGGAATATCTCAGTCTCCAGGGCTGTCACATCAACACTTCTCACAAACCAAAACCCTTCTGTTCACCCGATATGGGGTGTCTGCAAAGGGCAAGCTAGAGCCCAAGAAGTTTAGCACAGTCCAAAGCCTCTGTGTGAACTACTGATGTCTTTATTCTACTTTATTCTTCCTGCTCTCTTGATGGGGAGAAGATGCAGGAAAGTACTAGCTCCTTGCTGGAAGTGTTCATCGAGATATACTCTCTAGGTTATTACCATTGCTGAGTCTCTCTTGTCTCCGACAGGGCAGTGCAAATTATTTTCTAACCAGTGGAGACAAGATCAGATTCTTCTTTGAGAAAGGAGTTTTTGATGAAAAAGGTAAAAGTTACCTATCATCGGCTGTAATGGGCTTGGGGTGGATGGGAAGAAATGTAAGCAATCTGCTAGTGATCCAGGAACTTTCTTAAAGGGATAAGGTGGCTGAATGACTACTTGGGAGAGAGGGGAGTTCTAGGCGCTGTTGTTTACTCTTTGTTTTGTTGCATCCTCTTTAATTCAGCACTTGGTTTCTTAGGTGACTTTCTTGTTCCAAAGGAGAAATCTATAAACAAGATTGGCCATGGTATGTATGAGCTGTGATGCTTTTGGAGAGAAAATATGCGGTGTATTTTCCAGAACTAAGCATTCCTTCAGACTTGTCTATTGTGAATAATGCCAGCACATTACAAAGAAACTGCTCTCCTGAGTTAATGTTTTAGCTAAACATGGACTCTGCCCGTTGTATTAAAACAAGACACATAGATTTAAATTCTCTTGCCTTGACTACAGCCTCCTCCTCTCTGTTCTATTGCTTTTGTCATGCCCCTGTCCACTGAACATTATTGCAAACAGAGGCGGCTCTAGAAATCAGGCTGCCCCAAGCAGCGCGGTGCGCTGCGCCGCCCTTCCCCGGTCCCGCGGCGGGTCCCCTCTTCCCGCGGCTCCGGTTGAGCTCCCGCAGGCATGCCTGCGGGAGCTCAACCGGAGCCGCGGGAAGAGGGGACCCGCCGCAGTCATGCCTGCGGCAGGTCCACCGGAGCCAAATGCCGCCCCCCCCGGGAAAGGGCCGCCCCACGCGCCTGCTTGGCGCGCTGGGGTCTAGAGCCGCCCCTGATTGCAAAAATCCTCTTCTCCTCCCATTGTGGCCCACAAATCCCTTCTTTGCAACCTTGCTCTGTCTCTTTCCCTCACCAGCATCAGGTTCAAGTTTCTCAGATTTAACTCTAAGCCTCTGCCCAGCTTCACTCTGCCCACATATCAGTTTGCTTCTTCCTGTGCCCCCTTTGAATCCTTCCACTCTCGTATTTGTGCTCCCTTCTGTGTTACCGCATGCTAGGAAACCTCCCTGTCCCTTGCCAAAAGGCTTCTCATTTCCCATTTAAATCTCTTTTCAAAAGCCACTTGTTCCACAAGGCTTTTATAGTTTTTTAAAAGGATCATTGACCTATATTGGCTGAAGTTCAAACTTGTGTATCTCTCATGCAACAGATTGTTTGAACTGTACTGTCTTTGTCCAGTCTAGATTGTTAAGATCCTTAGGACAGATTATCTTCTCTGTTCTGAGCACACTGCTAGCGCTCAGCAAGCTGGGATTCTTCACTGTGACATTGCCAGCAGCTTCTCAATCTTACAGGTTTCCAATGTGTCCTATTTCCCCTCTTCCAGCTGCTAAAGAACTAGCTGTATCCCTTTTGTTTTCAAACAATACCTAGAGAAAACATAACAGGGTTCAGCATTTTTATCTCACAAACGCAGGAACCTTGCCTAGATCTTTCTCCATTAAAACTTGAAAATCCAGTATCTGATCTCACAGTCCTGCAGTATCTATAGGGAAAACAATGTCCCTAAAAAACAAAACAAAAAATAAACAACTCTTCCCACCCTCTCTTTGTCCTCTGCTGTACTGCAAGTGCTCCTTCAAGAGGAAACGGAAAACACAGATAGCATCCTCCTCACTCAGGCCTAACTGCAATTCCAAGAGGAGGATTCATTTTGACCTATTCTTCTGCAATTTATCCACTTATTTTCTGTCTAGTCACTTTCTTGCTCTGTAGCAGTCTCTGCTGGGTTGAGTAAACTGACTGAACAGCAAATTCTATCCTCTTTAAGAGTGATCCTGAATCCAAAGCATTTGCTTCCAAGTTAAAAACTCTAGGGCAAGTTAAGGCATTCAAAGAGCACTGAATTTGTGCTCCCAGTTCTTAATTTTACATATGATAAAAATTTGATGCCCCATGTTTCATCTCTACAGAATTTTCTCATCATGCTGTATTCAAACTCCAAGAACTGTAGTACTCTGAAGGACATGGTCAGATAATTGACTGAGTTTTAGAGGCCCAATGCTCACCTTGATGGCATTTTTGTCTGTCTGTAATGTGACAACTTTTGAATGCAACTGATCAATTCCAAAGTTTCCAGGGGAAAATGCATACATGGAGCGCCTGCCATCTCTTTAGCATAATTACAACTTCAAGCACTTCTGATATTGTCTATAGATCAAACAATGGATTGTTGGCACCCACTCATGCCTTCTGCTATAACAAGTCTGTTTCATCTGTCACTGTACCCATTCTCCCTATAGTTCAACATGCTGGCAACCTGACAGACTTCTCCCCCAGACAAATAATAATGTGTGGAGGGAAAAGAGGGCAAGAACACAGTGCCTGGCATGGGAGGAATAATGGGGGATCCTGGGCTCACAGAACCACTGCTGGAGGGAAAATTGGGGGATCCTTGTATGAAAGGAAGGGGAGATAGAAGGCTCACAGCCCCTGCAATGGGTGGGAGGAGGAGTGGGGGGGCATACAACCCCTCGTGTGGGAGATTGGGGGACCCTGGTGTGGAGGGGAAGCCCAGAGCCACTGGCATGGTATAAGTGGGAATGGTGTTGCAAAAATAACTGATGGCATGCGGGGAGAATGGAGGACCCTAGTATGGGAGGAGGAGGGAAATGGGGGCCACTCAGAAACCCTGGCAGGAGGGAAACTGGAGGGGTGTTGCAGGGAGGGCCTGAAATAGAAGGGGATGGGAGAGCATCACACAAGAAACTTGCAGGTGGAATGGAGAGATGCCTGGACCGTGCACTGAGTTCAGCCTATAGACGCAACAAATTGTGCAACCCCTTAGTAGTATTTATCTATCTTAGGGTTGTGTATAATGCTCCCCATCCTAATATCTAAGCTCTTAGTATCTGCAGCGCTGTACAATCTATTTGGTTTTCCTTCAGAACATACCCCAGAAATCTCTTCCAACCTATTTTTTGGTCATAGACCATTATTTTCATATAGCCGCAGTTTGTCGTAAAGGAGACTGATATCTTTGTCCGCTAAAGAAATTCATTATATGATTTGCAAATGTCAACAGCACTTATGTGTTATCTCCATCTGATGAAATATTTTGCCTAATTTACAATCCATAAAAAAAAGCTTGAAACAAAAGGAATTTGTCTAACCCAGACCTTTTAGCAAAAGGAACGAGGCAGACATGACGATGGGCACTGTGCACACTAAACTGATTCCTGAAAGGGATGCAGTTTGAGCCTGACAGACACATTCTGAAGGGTAAGACTGCAAATACACATAATTGTGTTTCCTCAGAGTTTAAAGGGTCCCTTCTGGAAAGGAGTTATAGAATTTTCACTAAGTGACAACTTCTTTCCCTCAGCTTTGCATGCTTATGATCCCATCTTCAAGCAAATCACTCACTCCTCCAAAGTGCAGGTGAGCAGAAGCTTAAGTCACTTGAAAGAACTCAACTATGTAATCGTTTAGTTTCAAAACTGTATGCTCAGAAGGATGAGCCCTCTCCTCATGAAAGGATTTATAAGAATTCTCAGCAAGCATTTGCTAAATTCTGACCAGAGAACTGAAGTGTTATAACTTTGGGATGTTCCACAGGAGTTGGGAAGAAAACTGGCCCTTGAGAAACCCGTGGTTGTCCAGAGTATGTATATATTTAAGGTACAGTAACTCCAATCTCCTATTTACTCATGAAAGAAGCCATTTTAATATTTTCCAATTTAATGTTCTCCTCTTCTTTCTATTTTTCCTCTTCCAGCAACCTGGCATTGGTGGTGAAGGTAAAATTCATACTACGTCTGTACTAGGCTGCAGATATTATGTACCAGTACCAAGGTTTGGAGGAAGGGAATTCAAGTAGCAGGAGAGGTGGCCGTGGCACAAACTGGTCACTCAGTGAGATTTTTCAAAGCTGCCTAAAGGTTTGGATGCCCAGTTCCCGTTAGAAATTACTGGGAATGGGGTGTGAAAATCTCAGGGTTCCTTTCTATTTCTGTGTGGGCAGGCAAAGAGCTAATTTATATCCACACTAGGTTGAAGGGTGACCCAGTCCCATGTGTTATGATTGCAGCGGGGGCCGATTCTCGCAACACGCTTGAGATTCCCAAAGTAGTAAGATGTCAGGGAGATGGGAAAGAACAAGTGATTGGGGGAATTTCCTAACTGTATGTCAAGCTTCCTTGTCTTTCAGGGATTGCTGTAAACCAAAAGTTATTCCCATACGCCTCAAATGTGACTTGGAATAAGTTATCCTTGCTGTACTCCCCCTAGAATAAATGGGACATGAGCTGAGAATTTATTGGGAAGGGGACAGTATCAGTCTCTCCCCACACACTATCAATAGATATACTCACCCACCCCCACCTCTACAGAGGTGAGATTTTCCAGGGGATGATGTTTGTCTGTCTGTCTGTCCAGGCTGGTGGTAGTAGCATGCACACAGCCAGTGAACTTCTGCATCCCTGTGACTTGGCAGAAATGGAAACCAGCGGTGTCAGGAGCATGCATACTCTCTGTTGTCACTTCTAGGAGGATTCATACTGCAGTCACAAGAGGGCAGAGAAAGGAAAGGCAGAAAAGCCCCATAGACCTTCCATTACTCTTAATTCAACAGTCTTTAAAATGTAAGGTAACCAGGTGTCTGTTGGTTTCAGTGAGACCACACCAGGATGCCACATTTCTGTACACAGAGCCACTGGGCAGGGTTCTGGGCCTCTGGATAGCTCTGGAGAACGCCACACAGGAGAACAGCTGTCTATGGTTCATCCCTGGCTCTCACACCAGTAAGATTCATATTATTCTGCCATACACTGAAATGCACCCTTGGCTCCTGGTTACGGGTGGAAAGTAGCACAGATTGTACTGTGTCCTCTGAATCATACAGTGGTTACATGGCCGCATCCAGCTAGTGGAGACACCATCATACTTTAGGGAAACTTTGTTTAAAGCAACATCATTCCCTTTGTACTTTTAGGGGCCAAATTTCTAATCCCACTTTTAGCAGGCTGGCTCAAATGACTCATTTCCTTTGCTGCTGGTCACTAGACCAAGGATTTGTGATTTTAATCCAAAAACATTCCTGGAAATCAAAACTTGACGTTATTTCTGACTCTGACACCAAATGCCCAAGTTTAATGCTGTACTATACCCATACAATCTGCTTAAAGTACAGAGATAGTGGTACCTACAATCTTATTGAATTTTTACTTATTAAATCCAGACCTTGCAATATTAGGATCCACTTCTGGTGTTCCTGAAACCCTTTCAATTTAGTATTACTGAGTAACTTCCTTCAGCAAGTATCTGACCCTTTCTTGTTCAACAAGATTTGAGCCCTTCACAACTACTCTTTGATCCTTCAAAAGAGTCTTCTTTGCAGTGCTACAGACCCTTACTTCATTCCGGAGCTTCCTACAGCAGCCTTGAAAATGCTTCTCCACCCTGACCTGGGCTGGAAGGAGCAGTTTCTCCAGGTTCCTTCAGGTTAGGGATAAGCACAGTGAAACCACTTTGCTCATTTTTATTTATTTAATAAAACTTTGATGCTGCACTATATTTATATTGACACCCCCATCACCCACCCCCCAGCTTTAAACACAGATCCCTTCAGGATATATACCCATTAACCTTTTCGGTTGTCCTGGAACAAGACTAAGAATATTGCTACCCCAGCTTGCTCTGTGTAAGGGGAGGAAGAATAAAAATCTTGCACTTACCCGCCTCCCCTCCGCCCTCCAACACTCGTCTAAAATTCAGAAAACATGCAAAACGAATGCAAACTTTGAAAACAAGAATGAACTGGATAGCGTCCAAGAGATCAGAGAGCAATCAGTGGACTATGACAACACATAGGTTAGGCCAAATCAAAATACAATTGGTGTATTCTCTCTTTCTTGACAGATGGAAGTTGCCATGGGCTTCTAACTATTGGTGCACATTTTACACTTTGTATACGTCTAGCATGGGAACTAGTTAGCTCCAGAGGCACTGTTTATCCATGTAATCTCAAACTTTAATGTGCCTTAAAACAGGTACGATCCTCAGGTCTCTCTTAAAAATAAATAAATTAAAAACAAAATGAAGCAAAAGACATTCTTCCCTGAGAAATCATAAAGCTTTGCACTTTGTTGTAATCACAATTTGTGCCTAAACTCAGCATATGGCTCTGTAGCTGCAGTTAAACATCTGTACTGTTACAGAAAGGAGAACGATGCCAAAGATGCGTTTTGCGTAAGTGGAGGACTCTGCTCAGAAAGCACTGCATGTTTTTGCAGATAAGGGTAGCACTAATGTAATGAGGGGTTTAAGTTTTCCAGTCAGTGCAGCGGCTATGATTGCAGAGGTTAACCAAAAAGTATTGGTGGCTAACAGTAGTTAGTCGATATTACACATTTTATAGGATCTGCTAACTGAACAAGCTCTCCCAGAAAGCTCTGTACTAAAATATATATAAAAAGCTGTGTGTACGCTTTTATTCTTGGCAGATATAGAGATTATTAAGCACAAAATAATATGCTCAGCTTTGTTAAAATAATAAGCAACTATTATAATTGATACAAGATTGTTAAACTAATTAGGTGCATGTGCCCAAGAACCTTGGACAGTAGGTGCAAAATGCATAGGAAAGGAAAAGTAGGGTTTGTCATGAAATAAAGGCATTTAGAGAGTTTCTTGTGCATGGGAAATGGGGTAGAAATATAAGGAGTGAGTTAATGCTTTGGAGCAGAGCAAAGATGTCCTTTCTGCAAAGCATGATTTCCAGACTGGTAAAGTATTAATTCTTTCCTTTTTGTACTGTGCTGATTAATCTTTGATTATTAAACTTGATCAAGCTTTTGTTATTTGATTAATTAAATAGTCTAAAATTGAATCTTAACACAGAGGTTTATTTACTGCCCAGTTAAATGATTCATTACGTTTTTTAAAAAAAGTTTTGTCTACTGTGGGATTGCAGATGGCATCACACGGAGAATGGTCCGAGCCCCGCCAGGAACCATACCATGCACACAGTTCGTCGGCTCTGAGCAGACTTATCAAGATAGCCAGTTTATTCCTGTGCCCATCTGCAAAGGTAAAGATTCATCTGTAGAACCAGTGAAAATGCAAGAGAGATAGATGCAGTCACACATATTCAGTTTTAAACCACAGGCCCAGAGGGAATGCAATGATGTATTGCCAGTGCAGCCCTGATGCCCCGGCTGCTGCCAAAGGGTTATGTGAAGAGTCCACAATGAAAGAAATTGATCGCATAGAACCAAAGCAACAGTACAGTACATTCCTGGAGCCTTCCCAAATTCTTAGCATAGGAATCAATGGGCTGTATTTCCCAAGTTTGACTTTTGTCTCGTTATCATGACAAACCTTTCAAAGACAGCAACAGCTCCTCTTGTATGGCACAGAGGAAAGAGATGTTCCAAAGGAAAGACAGGTGTGTGTTTATTTCAAACAGGTGGCCTCATTCTCATCCATGGAGAAGTTGTCCACAAGAGTGAGTTGAACAGCTCAGAGTGGTCCCGCCATGTGTACACTTTCCATCTGATGGAGGCCAAAGACACCAGCTGGAGCAAAGAGAACTGGTATATAGAGATCCTTCAGTAGCAAAAAAACTGCTGGAAACTGGAGGCTTTTTAAAGCTGTAACCATTTAAGAAGCTTTTTCCCCCCACCCAACAACCCCAGCTCTTATCACCCCATTTTTGTGTGACACCTACAGAACTGTGCTAGCTGCAGCTTTGCACTCCAGTGTCAATAGCAGTCTCCCAGGACAATTTCCCTGGCCTCTGTAGCCAAGGGTTGTTTTTCTGCTAGCCATATAATAACAGCGCTGTAAGGTCCTCCAGCAAAGGTGCAGCAGAGGGCCTTACAACCATTCATTAAGCTCATAACACCCCTTCAGGGAGGATAAATACTAATATCTGTAGTGACTGTGGAATTCCCTACTGCCACAGAACAGGATCAGCTTGATTCCTGCCACATACAGAGACTGTCTCTTTGTGCAAGTTAGAGTTGCAGAATGACAGGTAAGGATCTCCTGAAGGCCGGCCTGGGAGAACAATCCCTTTTAAGAAAGCAGCATAAACAATGAAGAATATGATCCTCCCAGCCTAAACTGAAGCTTTTGTAACGAGTATACTGATGAAAGCATTAAAATGCATACATCTGACAGAGGTTAAATGACTTAGGGTCATACATGATATCTGTAGCACAGCTGGGAATAGACCCCACATTCTGGTCCTGTGTTTTGATCACAAAACCCATTCTCCTTACAGAAGTTTGCAACCTATGTCTGAAGCACCCTCTGGGTACAGAGTTAGATTAGAAGAAAGTAATTAAATGCACTGGGGAAAGAGGTAATGACTTCTTACAGTAAAAGGTGATGAATGCAGGTGGAAAACCAAGATGTGAACCTCTGCTTAGGGATGTTAAAAGTTTTGTAGAGTTTCCTTGTGTAGCAAGAGATTGGACATACTGGATTGAATCTGAGGAAGTGCCTGTTAAAGGCTTCCCATCAGAACTGTTAATTTCTGCATCAGTGGTACCCAAGTTAGAACTGATCGTGTGTCAGGTAGACCTGGGGCTGATTCTGGAATTCTGTTTTTACTTAAGTGTTTTCTCTTCTCTTCTCAGGCTTCAGCCAACTCCTGAATTGCCTTTTCCACCTCTCTACACCTGAAGCTAATGTTGGCCATTGGAGTCAAATGGTTGATTAGTGAGTAGATTCCATTCACCTTTCTCAGCCACCTGCTGCTGTTCTCTTCAGATACAACTTCACCGCCCGCTTTCATTTCCCAATATTCATTTGTCCTCTGCACAGAAGGAGTAGCTTCAGGCTGTGTGCATGACAGAAGAATCTTCACCCACGCCCATCCAGCGCTGGCTTTACTCAGAGCATCTGTGCTACGTGTACACTACTCATAGTGAGAACAGTCACCTAAAAACCACTTTTGATGGGTAAATCTCTTTAGTCATATGAACTGACTAGTAAGAGACCATTGTACCTTAACTTTGGGACCCACTGAGAGGCACCTCCTTTTCAGGATACTCAAAATCTCAGTATTTTCCCCTTGTACAACCCAAGTCAAGAAAATTTCTATTATGTTTATTCCATTTCTGTTGTATTACCCTCATGTTTACAGAGTCTTTTGGAGGTTATGCAGAAGGGTTTTGTTGTACCACAAACAAGTTAAAACCTACCCTGGTGCAATTGCAATGGATTAAAAGAGAAGTCTAGAATGGGCAGATCAAAGCAGGGAGCCTACATTTCTTATTTTTCCTTTTAAAATGCTAAGTAAGAGTTACTGGGGAGTGGTATGTGAGGAGATAAGACAATCCCTAGACTTGTAAACCTTTACTGCATACATTTTCAAGGAGAATTGAGTAACTTTTGATGCATATTGAAGCTGGAATATCAAGAATAAAAATAACACAAACACATTTCTCTTGTTCGAAGATGACAGTCCTGAAACCTCCAAAAAGTGTTAGACCACAATACATAAGGGTAAAGACATACAGTGATTATGCCTTTAACTCCCAGCATGCATAACAGATGCTAGCAAAGAGCACATAACACTGTAACTCTTCTAGGCAGTATCATATATGGGCTACATTACATCAATCTGAATATTCTAAATAAAACTAATTTAAACAAAGTGATAGAGTCTATTTTATGTTCCTACGTACCCTTCTAGTACTTTCACTGAATAGTCAAACTAGCTTTTTTTAGCAAATCTATGAAGAGTTACTAAATGAAGAGAGAGAGGACTTTTCTTCAGTTTCAGTTCTGGTGGAATATATTTTATAACAAATAACAAAGGATGGAGTTATGTATTTTGTTTAATATATACAGAGAGAACAGCTACTCTGAAGTATCCATACACAAGACTGGAAATATGCTTCATAAATTTTCATGTCACCGTATATTATATAATTGACATACCCCCAAAAGCCAACTTCATAGCTTATTACAGGGATGCTCAAGTAGTTTACTTCATAGTTATTGAATTCACTGTGACAGGGAACAATAATACTTCACACTTATCCAGTACTTTCCCACCACAGATCTGAATGCTTTACAGACACTAAATAATGAATCTTTACAACACCTCTTGGAGGTATTATCCTAGTTTTACAGATGGGTAAACTGAGGCACAAAGCAGGAGTAGGTCTGATTGTGGAGCCCTTACTCATGGGAGCAGTCTCAATTACTTGAGTAAGTGCTCACTAACATGTACAAGGGCTTCACTATTTAGCTTTAAGTGACTTACCCCAGATCACACAGCAGACTTGGGAACAAAACCCCTGGAGTCCTGATTCTCATGCTGTACTCTCTAAACAATATTCCCTCCTATTTATTATCCTTTGAATGCGTAATATCAGTTTTATGTTTTAAAGCTGAGCTATCAAACATTGAGACAATAGAAGCAATGTGCAGACTAGAGGAAGGGGGGATTGGAATGTGGATAAAACTGGTGGCAACATTATAAATGGGATTATGTAGGCAGCAGGAGCTCTAGAAACATATATGCAAATATAACAAAAACAGGAAAAAAGATTGAGTAGCAATAGTACATTTTATTAATAATTAGTCTCCATGGGTGAATTTTGTGTTCAGAGAAATTGCAAGAGCATATATTGTGGATCAGTTTAAACCCTTAACATCAAGGGTTTTATTGCTAAAATTAATGCATACAGCCCAGCAGTATCTTCAGCATTTCAACTTGATTTAAAAGTTTTAAAGTCATCTATAGAAATTAATTTTAAGCCTTTATCTTAAATGTAAACTAGATGTTTTGCTTATTTTAAATAGCACTAACATTACCATTTCCAGTTGGTGAAAGCTATCTACCTTAAAAAAAAAAAAAAAAAAGGAGACAGCTGTACCTGACTATATGGGGTCTCTATGCAAAATATATACATCTCTGGACTGATATTTAATATACTTGGGAAAATACACAGAAGAACTTGAGATAGTTTCTAAGAGGTCACTTGAATAGAATCAGCTGCCAACAGAACAGACATTCTCAATGATGTTCATAGACTAGATGAAAACAAAATAGTGCAGATGATTTTGCATTGTTGCAGGAGGAATGGACTGAATGACCCAAGACATCCTGTTGTCTCAGGCTCTGTATCAGATTAAAGCAGGTTAGAAATAGATTTCTGCCACACACAGCTCCAAGCATTATTGCTACATTATTTTTTTCTAAGCATGATGCCTACCTCTGGTATTTGTCTCAAACACCCATTGCAATGAAGAAATAGATTAAATTCTTGAGTTTATTTATGGTAAAAACTGCTCTTAAGTAATGGCTGGGACTTTGCTGGGTGGAACAAGAGTGCCAGTTTTAAACTGAGCAGCTAAAACAGGTTCTGTAGGTCAAACAGGATTTTTTGATGCATTTGAAATCACTGCAGTAGCAGGAATGAATAGGCTGGGTAGGGATAACAGTGGTAGTCGTGCTCAGATTCACCAAGACTTCTATTAGAAACAAGAGTCTGATCTTTCCTACCTTTTTCAGACCTTGTTTTGATGTCAATAAGCAGGGGACAGAGTAACCTTCAGTTCTGGTGCTTTGTTTTATGGCTTTAGTGTTATATCAACCTTCCACCTGAATGCTCTGTTACCAAGTACAGAACACCAGATGGGTGGTAGCTAAGGCTTTTTCTTAGTTCTTGTGGGAAAAAGACCCCACCTTTCTAATTAATTTTTTTTAAAGTAGCATTTTCCTGGTAAGAAAGTTGGTTCATCTCACCTTTCCCTTCTGTGCTCTGCTCAATGTGATTTGAAGACAGATGTAGACAATGTCCTACTCGGTCGGTCTTGCAAGAATGTGAGAATTACTAAGCTGTGCAGCATGTTGGATTCACTGTTGCTAAGGGTCACTGTACTCTTGCACCATCCATCTCTCCAGGGCTGTTTCCTTGGAGCAGTGCCTCACAGCCTATTGCTCTGTTAATCACAGTCATTTTCTAACCGTTCTTAAAAGTCCTAGGAGAGATTCTGTAATGTGTGTCTCAGGAGCCAGGGCCCAGAAAGAGAAGGCCAAAAGGGTTGGAGGAGGGTGGGCAAGTGTGATACTCTCTCGGTTGTTCCAGGGGCCAGTGCAATCCAGAATGGTTGGAGGTGGTCTGACTCTGCTGCAGAGAATAACCAGAGCACACAGTGCTCTCTGGCCAGTCCTCCTGCTAACACCAATGCACTCCCAGTCCCAAACTTGGGGCTGCACAGGATGGTGCTAAGCTGCCTAGTTTGCCCCTATGTTGCCCTAGGGCTGGGGTTGTGCCCCAGGGAACCGCTGTGGCCCCTTTACATAGCAGAAATGTCAAAGATGCTGTAGTAGGGACCAGAATCAACTTCCCTGGACAAGAATTCTTGCAAGCAAATACCCTACCAGGTACTCCATGGGAGGGTGGAAGAGGCAGGATACAAATCATTTTAATCTGGTCCTAATGAAAGTTTTGCATGCTAATGAGAGAGGATTCCTAGAAGTAGAAATGTTTCAAAGGATTAAATATACAGAAATGGAAAGTTTTTTTGGCTATAAACAGTGAATTGTTTCGATTGTACTGAGTTATGATCCTAATTAAAGGGGCAGCAGCAGGTAGCTTTGCTCCTCAATTTACATTTTAATAGAAATACTGTCATGGATGATTTTTAATGAAAACCATTTGTCCAGATTTAAATGCACCCCCTCAACCCTCCTAATGATTTACAAACCAAACACTGCAGCCTGTACTAGTACATTTATGAAAACTAGAACATTACTTACTATAAACAGCTGTGAAACTGACTTCAGTGATTTTTTTTGTTCAAGCTGATAGAAATGCAAGAAGTAAATCAAACTGTATGAGTAGCAGAGAAGCACACTGGATTGTTAAAATATTTTGTTTTAATAATCTAATGTGTTACAAGTAATACAGGAAAGGATTTTAAATGTTTTAACCTAATCTCTCTTTAAATTGTATCTGGAAATGGGACTCTCTTCAATGGAGATTAATTTTTTAATGTAGCTTTTCTTTTTTAAATCACATATAAAGCAAGTTTTGTTCAATGTAATTTCAAGAGATCGAGAGCATGAAAAAGGCAGAACTTGGTTTATTCCAGAGAACTGGCAAGTAAATCAAAATTTTAGCCACAAAGGCTATTGTTTTCACTCTGCAAGCCTATCTATCCATGCTCCTCCAATAAACTACGTTTGACATTCTCTGTATTTGAAATTATTTTAAACAGAATAAGCATTAGTGCTGTTTTCAGTCTAGTTGGCAGAGGTCTTCTAATTTTGTAACAGGAAATGAGAGATGACGTGGCAGTCTTCATACAACTTGATGCTATGGTGCAGGTGGTGCACACCCTCACTGCAACAGCATGCTTTTATTGAAAGAGGCAGAATTCACATGGGCAATAATACAAGATGCCAGGACCCAACCCAGTGGCAAACTAATACAGTGCACAAGCTTTGTAGGAGCCTGCGCTGGTGAACAGAGAGACAAGGTGGGTGAGGTAATATTTATTGGACCAACTTCTGTTGGTGAGAGAGACAAGCTTTGGAGCTACGAGGAGCTCTTGTTGAGGTCACCAGAAGAAGAGCTCTGTGTAGCTCGAAAGCTTGTCTCTCTCACCAACAGAAGTTGGCCCAATAAATGATATTACCTCACTCACCTTGTCTCTCTAACATCCTGGGACCAATATGGCTACAACACCACTACATACATCTGGTGAACCGTGTCTATTTCAAACTTCTAAGGTAGCAAAACCAGGAAAATGTAATGACCCCGTCTTTTCCCTTCTAGTGAACTCATCTTTCTCACCCCTTCTGCTTCAGTGCATCCAGAAGAGACCTGGAAACAAAATCACTATGACTGTATATCTAATTCAGCATCACCAGCTATACGAATCACAGTATCACGTGGATGGTTTCCTGTTACTCCTCTGAGAGGATGCAACAGTTAGTGCTGCTTTAGCTATTAAATAATAAACAAAAAACAAACAGAAGCCTTTACTTTTATTGTAAATTAAGAGTTGAAGAACTATTTCCTTTCTGTCATTAGCTGTTCTACCTGCTATACCAAACTGGCTCAACTGAGCTCTCAACAGGGATGCATGGCTCATTATCACCCCTAGCTAGAAAGAAAGTCTCTGTTCCTGGCAATGTCTCTAAGCCATGAGCAGTATCTGGAGGTAGAGAGGTAAGAGCAGATTGTCTATTTGGGTAGTGTAGGCTTCCAAAAGGGAAACTAAGCTGATGGATCCCAAAATCCAGGCATAGCTGGTGTTCAGGTTCACTCTGCCATCAAAGATCAGAATAAGAGCCACAGCAATGATCTGAGCAAAGATGGCAGTCATTGTCCCTTCAAACGTCTTCTTTGTCCCCGGCCATTTGATTTCCCCTATTGTACTGCCAAAAATTGAGGCTATTGTGTCTCCCACCCCTACTGCCAGTACCCCAGAGTAGGGAACCAATGCTCCTGCCCCAGGCAGGGTACCTTTCGGAGCACAAGGCCTGGGGAACAACCACACTGGAAGGGACATCCCAACAAGTAGGTAAATGTGAGTCAAGATCAGAGGTCCACTATCTCGTTCATCCAAGAAGAGAGTGAGCAAGTGCCTGAGTGTTTGGCCAAATGGCTTGATCCTGAAGTATCGTATGTACTCTAAAAGGATAAACACTACCAGACACAGCACTGCAGCAATGTAGAGAAGCTGGTGGTCATAAATTAGGCCAGGGATGTAAGTAGCCACCATGATGAAATGGAAGTATTTTCTGGTTATGGTTGAAGCCTGGTGCTTTTTAGATTCAGATGATCTCTTGGAATTCTGGTAAAGAACCACCATGCATGCAGAGGCAGCCAACAGGGTCCAGTACACAAGGAGGTAAACTCTTGTCTGTGTCTGAACCAGAAACTGGAGCAGCCAGACCAAGGGATTCCTTCGAATCAGATGGTAAAGCCAAGGCATGAGGACCCCCAGTCCCAGCACTGCTGTCATCATGTGGAAAAACATGGAGGATGTCCAAGTTCCTGAATCCATGAAGAAGAAGAGAGCAGTGAAGAAAATTCCAAGAAGGACCACCCCAGCCACTGCCACTAGAAGGACGAAGTCTACAGGATCCCCTCTGCCCTCTATCACGTTCAGTGAGCGTTTAATGAGCTGTTTGAGGATGAAACTTATACCTCCAAGGACTAGTAATGCTTCCCCAGGAGTAAAACATCGAGGCAACAGATAGAGCAAGATCATACTGAGGTAGACAAAAATAAGCAGCACTTCCAGAACCTCTATCACTTCAGAAACAGTTAAAGAATACTTCATGGTATAGAGGATTATACTGCCAGCAATGCCTGAAAGTATGCAGGTGTTAGTTGGCACAGGCCTTGTGATGCCAACTGCTATTACAGATAGGAAGAGGGCTAGCACCATGCCTGTGGAGGCCACAACTATGCCAAAACGTTCAAAGTACACAATGCCAGCAGCCTTGCATCTCTCCTTCATCACAATCCCCAGGAGTGGGATGACCATACTAGCTGGTAGTAGGCCACTGTTAGCTGTCGTCCGAAACTGGAATACGGCCCCACCCAGTCGGAGTAGACGGTCCCATTTAAATTGGACATAAAAAGCCTGAATAGCAAGAGCAATAACACACCAGGAATACCGGTCCCAAACTACTGTGTGCACACACAACACAATGATGAACACAATCAGGGATTCCAAAAGCACTGGCTTGTTTAACATGGTTCCAGTCAGCGGCATCCTGTGATTTCAGAATCTTTACAACTGTCAGATTCCAAAATTTTCAATACAGTCCTTGGTCCATTAGTAAAAGTTCACTTTCATCCTACTGCAACGCCTATAAAAAACAAACAAAATAATAAAATTAAAGAGACTACTAGAATACCCAAGGCCTCCTCCTCATTATTTATTTTCTGAAGCTCAGTTGAAAGCTTTGATTCCTGTCATGAGAAAAATAAAATGAAGATGGAAATAAGTCAACCAGCATTTTCTACTGCTTTCAAAAATCAGAAAACTCAGCTTGCAATGCCATAGCCAAATCTCACAGTACTTTTATTCACATGCAAATAGTAAATACTTCTATTGCAGTGCCAGATTTTTCCTCTCTCTCCTGAAAGTATAGAAGGAATGCTTTATATTCTGCAAGGAGCATATGCAAGTACTAAATAGCAGCACTCACAAGAACTGCACTGGAAAGGGCACTTGGACATCTCTGTAAGTTAAAGACAGAAGAGCTTGGTGATGAGTTTGTTACAGAATGAAGTGAAATTAATGCACCCACATGCCATGGTGCTATATAAAATAAATATTAAAGAGATGAAAATATGCATATTTTCATAGGCAATCATTTTATTGATAGAACTGACAATACTGTTTCTACCATAAGCAACATTTGATCTTTTAAAACATACCAATTAAAAAAACAAAAAAATAAGAAAAACAAAACAGGGTACAAATTAATTGAAACACAAAACAAACAAATCAGAAGCAAAATGATGTAGCATGGCTACTCATGTGTTTTTAAAAAAGGAATTGACACTGTCAACTTGAAAACTGCTCAATTAAAATAAAAAGAGTTAAAGGTCGTTTCAGGTCTTCCCCTTGCCTCTAACTCCTTTCTTCTGATTTGCTGTGGATTTACAGTAACATTGTCCTATTTTTAAAAATATTTTCTCTCCAGTGTTGCTGTGTAAAAGGGAAAACTGACGCTACACAAAGCACTGTCATATATATAATATAAACAAACTGAGGGGAGAGAGTATTTTCTTTCTCCAAAATCTTTCAAGTTATAGTAATCTTAGGGGTTATTTCTAATTTTGGTAAGTAAAATTATGCAGACATAAATGTGACAAATCTATAGTGTCCCTTTAAAATAGCAATTCTCCAGCATTTTAACCCATCTGGCCTTTCTCTCCTGGTTAATTAGAGTTCTTTAGTAGTACTAAATAACTTGGAATTTCTGTCCAAGCTGATACTTTCTATTCAGTTATAAATATTAGCAAAAGATTCTAAACAAATGCAGAAAACACAAAACTTTGGAGGAAAAAGCCTCTGTGATAGAACAAGACATTAAATACTCCAGACTATTGTGCAAACTTCCACTTATCTTAATGTACATCTGTTCACCTTTGCCTCAGAGTGTCTCTCCTTTCATCTGTTATTAGTTTTATGACTGACTGCTTTACTTATTGCATCACCTTCTTTACCCCACTGTTTGTTCTCTCAAATAAGCAATAAGGCTTACATTATATGAGTACCAGAGAAAACATCAAAGACATAAAGAAAAAGAAGTGGTCACATGGGTCTAAACTGGACAGATTCCACTGTTTTTTGGAACTTGGCAATTCTAGTGGTAGCTAGGAACCACATACAACATATTTCTGTCTACAAAAGGACTACACAGTGTCCACTGTACCTTTGTATTAAGTTGTTTGTTTGTTTCTAAGAGAAGAACTGCTGGGCCACATTTGTTACAGAGGAACAGCTTGCATGTACCCTAAAAACACAGCTCAGACTCAACCTGAAAACTGGCCACAGTGTTCTATTTTACTTTAGAAAGTGTTCTAGAGATACAGTTCATACATATTCTCCCAAGTCAGTCTGAGTAAATTTACATTTAGATACTTAAGGAGTGGTTTACGCATCATTACAATTCTGAGGTGAAGCATTTGCTCCTATCCAGCTCATCCTCTCCCTACACTTTGCCTCAGCCTCTTTCCCAATTGCTGAAAGGGAACCTTTCCTAGCTTTCCTTTCCCATTTCACAGCCTTAGCTAGTCAGTCTCTTCTGCACAGATCTGTGCCATTATTAATAAACAAAAATTATTTTGTCATTAACAACATACATGATTTTTTCATCCAAGCATTAACAAATCTTATCCATAACCTGCAGTTGTTCCTTTAAAAGACCCATTTGTGTTGGGCTAATATCTTTCTCTGTGTTTAAGTCTGTTCAGATTCCAAACATGGTAACCACACATTATAAAATCTACTTATATAAGGCTTTCTGTCATTTTTTGGCAGTGAAAGGATTTCCAATACTTTATTTCTCCATGTCACTAGTGTTAGGAGATCTGTCCTTTTTCAGGAACTAGCGATCATGCATTTGACTGTTAGTAGCAAATGTGTTCTCAATAGGGCCTTTCCTGACTCAATAGCCTCCTTTGGACTGTAACCTAACAGAATCACTATAAGTTCTGTGGGTAGCCTAATTTTAGTTATTTTGAAAATTCTATATGCTACTTTCCTCCAAAATACCATTATTTTAGGGCATTCCTACCATCCATGCAGAAAGGTTCCTACTCCTTCACATTCTTTCCAGCATTTGACTTTTACATATATATTTTCTTGAGCTTAAATGGAGTGAGGTACCATTGAAAAAAATATTTTGTAATAGTTTTCCTTAGTGGTTACATCAAGTAGTTGAGGTTTTTGCTTTTCTATTTCTACTGTTCCAAAGGAATATCTGTTTTTAGATCCTTCTCCCATTTTTCCATAAAGGTAGCCTTATCTCCTAGATACATCAGTAACATTTTGTTATACCATGGGAAGATCAGGCCCTTTAAAGTGGCCTTTTCCTGTAATTCATGTTTCTCCCTCTTTAACAGTTTCCTAAAATGGGCTTCCTGCATGGGATATGCTATAATGGCTGCAAATAAGTCAAGACTGATCTATTAATATTCCTCTTGAGTTCTTTGATGGTATTAATTTCCATATTTGTATTACGGAATAGCTGCCCAAGGGTTGACCTTTTCACTCCCATATATTACACATTGGATTAGATAACCTGAGTTGAAACTCTAGATTGTTTCTGATGAGTTTAAGCAGGGAGGGAAAAGGAGCTTCTTCTTTTCTGTATCAAATTCCATATGTGAAGTGTAATTATGACACTTGGATTGTTTCTCTTGTGTTAATTTAAATCTTTTAGGTAACAAAAAAATCAACGCACTAAATTTATATTTACAATCCTGTTTTTCCATCTGATTTTCATCTAGTATTTATGGGTGTCACCATGGTACCAGGCTGAAAGTGATCCCAATTGAGCCATCCAATAATATATTACATTTGGTATTGACAATCAATGACCAACAATTTCAATGCTGTAATGAATGAAGCAGCAATGGGCATCCTTGGAAAACACCATAAGAAGACAAAACCTTGGGTCACAAATGAAATACTACCAAGCTGATGACAAACAAATGTGATGGGATCAGCTCACATATCACTGTCAGTGGATAAGGGCTGGAGACAGTGAAACAGTTCAAGTATCTGGGGGCAATCATCACTGATGAAGGATCAAAGGCAGAAATTCTGGCAAGAACTTTGCAAACAACAGCAACAGTGGCAAAGCTAAAGCCAATTTGGAGGAACAAGAACATCTCCCTGGAATCCAAACTGAAACTGCTGCACGCACTGGTCATCTCCATTTTTCTGTATGCGTGGGAGACATGGACCCTTACGGCAGGACTTGAATGGAAAATACAGGTAGTAGAGATGAGATACTTCCGTAAATCCTAGGCATATCCTACTTCGACCACGTCACTAATGAAGAAGTCTGTGACATCACCCAATGTGCTGAGTCATATGCAGGGCCGGCTCCAGACCCCAGCGCGCCACGCGCGCGCGTGGGGCGGCATTTTAACTGGAGGGCGGCAGGCGGGTCCGGCGGATCTTCCGCAGTCATGCCTGCAGGAGGTCCAACGGAGCCGCGGGACGACCGGACCTCCCGCAAGCATGACTGCGGCGGGTGCGCTGGTCCCGCGGCTCGTGTGGACCTCCCGCAGGCATGACTGCGGAAGCTCCACTGTAGGCGCGGGACCAGCGGCACGTCTGCGGGAGGTCCCGCGGAGGCGCGGGACCGGCGCCCGGCAGTGCGAGCAGCACAGCACGCCGCCCTGCTTGGGGCGGCGGAATTCGTAGAGCCGCCCCTGGTCATATGAAGACCTCCTGACAACTGTGAAGAAGCACAAACTGAAGTGGTATGGCCATGTAACAAGATCATCTGGCCTATCCAAGATCATCCTCCATGGGACAGTACAGGGGAAGAGAAGAAGAGGTAGACAGAAGAAGAGATGGATTGACAACATAAAAGAGCGGACAGGAATGGACTTTGCGGAGACTCAAGCACTGACACACAATCATCATGGGTGGAGACAATTGGTTGATTGCTCATCAATGATGGTGCCCCAATGACCAATGTGGTTATGGGAGTGATGATGACTGACAATCCTCCCTTTCAGAGTGGGTTTATGCAGAATTTTGTTCTTAGTATTTTAAATTTAATAATCCTTGTCTGAATTTTCTCCAGAGGTTTTTGGAATTTATATTGAGAGGGACTGAATATTAATTTAATTTTTGGCAACCAATACATTTTTATTGTTGCTATACAGCCAAGCCAAACTAAATGTATTTTTTCCCCAATCCAACAAATAATTTTTCAGTTTTGAAACAATGGGAGGAAAATTAATTTCATATAGTTAGGACAAGTAATCTGTGACAATTCTCGCTCACACAGGGCAAATACTGGCTTTGAGCAGCCCACTTCTGTCTGTTTCTAGATATAGAAAACGGGGCAAGGACCCATCAGTAGGAGAGGGCAGGGAAACCCTTATATGCAAACCAGAGGCGGAGGAACAGTTATTGGCCAACATGGACATTTAAGAGCTCCAGCCACCAACAGCAATGACACCTACCTACCATACCCAAATGGGAAAGTAACCAGTTCTGATGGTGAAAGCATCTTGAGAAGGCTGAAAGCCCAAGTATGAATTTACATATGTCTGCTACTTTAATGCAGCTACAGCATAATTTGAAAACTACTGACCTGTAGGTGTGTAATGAGGGCTATTTTATCATTATCTCCTCTTGCCTCAACTGTATGCCATTCCTTTCTCTATGATCTCTCCAGATATGAGCTCTTTGAACTCCAGAAGTTGGGTGCCACTTGCTTACATAGGGAACAGACCGTGTTATTCTCATACTCAAACATCTTCATATGCTATTTGTTCATATCAGGATCTACTTGTTGTTTTAAAGCCCTCCATGGACTTTTCCCTATTTGCCTCATGGGTCCTGCCTCTTTATATTTGTTTCAGTTAGTACAAACCTCCTGTTCTTTCATTTAGTTGCACAACTTCTCCTTTACAGTTCCTGACAGCTAGAGCAGATTGAATTTCTCTCCACGTCTGATATTCATCTGACTTCACATCTCAGCTAAAATAGAAAACAATTTCATTCTTAGCTATCCTACTTAATTTCTTTCTCTCTCCACTTTCTACTTTGTTATTCAACTCCCACTATGGTATTCTGGGACACTATACTGAAGACACTATGGAAGACAGAAGTGTATTTTATGTGTTTAGTGAAGCGATTAACAGCATAAAAAATCCACTCCTCCTGGAAGGTGCAGACACCTGGTATAAAACAAAGTATCACTGTATTAAATTACTCGGCTCCCAAGACTCAGCTTTCCCATCTGTTGAAAGTCCACAGTATGTCTTTTCTCACGGGATTATACAGGGCTTCACCAGGGTGACGTCTTCCCCGCAAGAAGAGGGGTGTTCTTTACTCGGGTTCGCTAACTACCTTCGGTTCAAATAGCAGTGAAGGCACCATGTTGACCAATAACTGTTCCTCCGCCTCTGGTTTCCATATAAGGGTTTCCCTGCCCTCTCCTACTGACAGGTCCTTGCCCCGTTTTCGAGATCTATATCGGATTTTCGCCCGGGGAAGCAGGTCGAGTTCAAGCCTACAAGGGAGTTTCGGGTTGAACTCGAGCTGCTCACCCGAATTAAAATGCAAGTGAGCAGCAAACCACGGGTCAGGGAGAAGACTCGGTGCAGCAGGAGAGACAAAGCGACCCTCTTCAAGAGCTTGCACCGTAACAGGCTCACCTCCGCGCTATACTTCTCGTGTTCAGCTTCACACCCCCACACGGGCCCTTGTATAAAACAACACCCCCAACCTGCCTCTGTAGCGGACACGCTCCCCTCCCACGGAGCCCCGCAGCGCACCTGGCCCCCATCTCACTCCACGCTAGCCCTACGTTACCCCGGGCTTGGCACCTCCACGACCCTACAGCGGCCATCTCGGCTCCTGCGCATCCGCGTACAGCAGCGCCCCCTATAGCCACCTCCACGCTACACTTCCCTTGACCCCTATATAACTCTATAGGGGACCCTTGTTGGGGTTCTCGCTATACACCCCCCTCCACCCGTCCATGGCATCTCGCTCACTAACTCACCTCACTGGACGGCGCCATCTTGCTGCCGGTGTCTGTCACATGATGGGGGGGCCGAGGAAAGAGCGGGTCCCCGTCACGTGATGCTGGCGCCGGCCGGTACAGCGGATAACGGGTCACGTGAGAGGGGAACGAAGATGGCGGCCGGCGGGCTGTGCGCGAGGTACGGGAACGCGGGTGCCGCGGAGGGAACTCCCCGCCACCCCCACACACCGGGGCTAGCGGCCGGGCCGGGCAGCTCGTAATTAAACGGCAAACGGGGTGGGGGGAAGGAGCAAGTCCTGCCCCCTCCCCAGTGCACCGTTCTGGTGTTTTCCCCCCAAAAGAGGCTCCTCCCCGTGACCCCCAGCATATCCGAGAGGCTCCTCCCCGTGACCCCTTACCCCGACCCCTTTCAACTGCTCCCCCAAACTGCCCTCCTCAGAAGAGGCCCCTCCCCGCTACCCGCCTTAGCAGCCACTTCCACTGAGCTCCCACCTCTTCCAAGAGAGC
Source organism: Mauremys mutica (assembly GCF_020497125.1). Taxonomy (NCBI): domain Eukaryota; kingdom Metazoa; phylum Chordata; order Testudines; family Geoemydidae; genus Mauremys; species Mauremys mutica. The sequence goes on from NC_059089.1 coordinate 17,036,412, forward strand.
CCCCTGCCAGTGACCGCCTCTCACCTGAGGCGAATCCTGCCCTGGAGTAGAGCTCACCCCCTGCTGCCCAACGCACCCAGGGCCTCTGCCCACAAGCCCCAGGTAGCGGGTCGGGTCATTTGCTGCCCATTTCTAAGAAGCTGGGGTCGCTGACTGAATGGCCCCATTGGTGCCCTCAGATTGGCACAGACTCTGCTCTCTGCCCCATTGGGATGGAGTCTGCCCTGACACCAGAGTCCCTTCTCCCAGCCTGCTGCCTGTTACTGCGTTCCGCTGGGCTCTACTGAAGCCCACAAGCAGGGCTGCTCTGCTAGTGGAAATCTCTGCCTTGTTTCTCACCTGTCTAAATGAGCTGACCTAATGACTTCCTCTGGGCCTGTTTGCAAACATCAAAACAGAGGGTTCTCCATGTGGTCATGAAATCTATATGTGTTTTAAGACCTTAATCCATTGAAGAGCTCTTGGAAATAGTGGTGTATGGGGGCTGAGGAGGACTGTAGACCCCAGGGGTAATTAGGATATATTCTACTTCCATTTGGTTCTTATTTGTCCCCTCAGGATGTAATGAACGCATCCGTGTTTGAGACCTTTTCCTGCTTAGTGAGTGTGTGAAGGGGAATTGGTGGGGTGCTGTTGTAGAGCCCCAAGAAACCATCTGTTTTTACTAACTAACATCAAATCTATTTTACCACAACTGATCATGGCCAAGTTGAATATCAGTTTTCATGCAATCCTCTCCACCTTCCTCCTCTCTGCAATAAAACAAGTGGTTCCTGATCTCTTAGGGCCACTGCAGCAATTTATTAGAGACTTAATACCCCAACCATACTAGCAAGACCTCCCATTTGGCTGTGGACACTTACTCTCTGGAGCTTGGGCTCCCCTAAATCTTAGTCTTGGGTCCTAGTCTGGTGAGGTGGAGCATGTACAGCTGAACAGAAGGTGGCATAAGGGAGCCTAGCCTGGAGGCTCAAGATTAAGTTGTCTGAATGGAGTATGGGGGAGCCTGATGGAACCAATGACCAAGTTTTTGTAAACACCTAACATGAAAATCCCAAGTAAACTGCAATCCAACTATGATGTGAGCTGTATAGGAGAGAAAACACTTTAATAATTAATGATGCTGATGAAGTGTAGATCTGCCTCTCTTCCTCCTAATTTAAATGTTTGGAAAGGTAATATATTCTTTAGCAGGGACAGGAACTATTTGGGAAAGGTGGCACAGAGACTAGTGGTGAATTAACATTTTCTTTGTGTTCCTTTTGTTCTCTGTTTTTTTTTAGAAGGCAAAGTGGCATGTGTGATTTAACTAAAATAGAACTACCGTTTAAAGGGATTTTGTTGCCAAATTGAAATCTCCATTTACATCAGAGTTGCACATCTCTAGAAGGGGACACATTGGTTCAGTTGTATGTCTATACACAACATTCTTGTGTGTATGACAGACACAAAAAATTACATGTTATCCACTTTGCTTTGCAGAATGTGATGCAGTATAGTCTGTTCCTGGAGGTTAAAACTCTAAAAGTTTACAAAGGCTTGAGGCCAGAGATCAGATTTTTATATCACAAGGATAGTTTTATCATGAGTGTGATATTCTGGGAGCTGATTTGCCCTTTTAATTGAACACTACATTTCCATGAGTCTATGAAATAATACATAGGATTTTTTGCTCTACATAAGCTGCCTCTGGGGTCACTTTGCACAGAAGGAGTCGTCATTGTTTTTGGAAATGCTTTTGAGTCTTGCTGGAAATGAGAACTGTAACACCTTCAAACTCGATGGAAAGAAAGCCTGACTCCAAGTAAGATTTTTGTTATGCATTATTTGCATTACAGTAGTGCCAAGGCCCCAGTTGGAAGAGAACCACCATTTTGCTGGGCACTGTATAAATATATAGTAAGAGAAAGTCGGTGTCTCAAATAGCATAGAGTCTAAATAAGTAAATTGGCCCGAATCAGAGGCCTGTTTTAATCAGAGAGAAGATTTGGCAGGAGTGGAAATGAGACAGAGTTGGCTGAGGCATATTGATTTTCTGCATTACAAAGATTCCTTTCTTGGGAGAACTCTATGGTCATTCAGTTCTCTGCATGGGACAGAGGGATTGCACCCATATTTTGTTGCTTAGTCATATCAGGAGATGTTCTTTAGCAGTGGATTTTAGTGCAATTCCAGATTTAGGGCATGTCTGCATGAACACTTAATGCACAGCAAGCTGGCGTATAAATCTGTAGTGCTCCAGTGTGCCACATTTGAACTGTCTGTGTGGATTGTGCTGCTGCGCACAAAAAGTTCCCTTGTGCACATTGACGTATTGTGGTTTGACAGCAGTATCAGTGTACGGTAGAGAACTTTTAGTACTCAGCAGAAAGGTCCACATGGACAGTTAGTGCACAGCATGTTGGAGACTTGTAGATTAACACCCCAGCTCGCCATGCAGTAAATGTTCATGTAGACACTCCCTTAATTTACTCAAAATAGAATTCTAACTTCCCAGGTTTATTTTGAATGGCATCAAATCAGGCTGCAGATATTTCATTCTTTAAGTCTTACAAAATAATGCCTCTGGTGGCTTTTGCTACTTTCTCTGGAGGTGTAGACAACTTCAGAGCTGCCACTTTCATTCTCTGTTATTCTAGCTATCCCGGGAGCTCATCTGATGATTAGGTTCTCTAGATGGTAATCTGAGAAACTGTCAGATGAGCATGTTTCACATAACCTGTCTGTTCATCTTTAGACAGACCTTGCATGGAAGGCTTTATGGTTTAGTTTAACTCCTGACTTGGATTACATTGCCACCAGAACATCAATTCCTTAAACTCCAGAAAGTGGTATTTTGGAGGTTGCTGTTTGCACAGCTATTTTAAATAGCTAGATTTTGTTCATTACCTTTTTCAGAGTTGCACCTCCTTTCTGAGATCTGGTAGGATAAGGATTTGATCTGAAATACTTCCTAACGCAGACTGATTGCCTTTTCTTCTGTGTTCTTAGTGAGTGTTTGGGAAACAGATACAAACAAAAGGCTTAGTTTAGCTAAGCTATGCTGAGTAGTTCTGGCAAAGTTTGTGCCTTTTGGGAAACTGGTGGAATTTCTCACCTTACTTTGATATTGTTCCATCCCAGGAGGAAGCTGTGAACAGCAGTGAACACAACTGAATGAAAGATCTCTACATGCTTAGTTTGGTTTCCTTACATTAACTAACTGTAGGCATCCAGGTAGCAAAACTGGATTGAACCAATTACAGTAGCTGATACAAATGGGCTTTCCCTTTGGTTTAGGTTTGCTCATTATCTCTTACCACTTTATGTGCTCTAAGTGAAAACCAAGTTGAAAAGCTTGTAGGCTGAACATCAGCCTTGAGCGATGTTTAAATTAGAGAGAGAACTTTGTTTTTTTTCTCTTTATTTACAGGAGCAGCAGAGAACTCTGGACCATTCTGCTGGGCAGATCGGCTTTGAGAGAACCTGTAAGTAGAGGTCTTGCTAGGCAGTTTTACTTGTTACTGAATAAACACGTGGCCTGATAACCCTGCTGTACGTAAGTGGCTGAATGCTAGTGAATCATGTTTTGCTGCTCTACCCCTTTTCACCCCCAAAATATTTTTACTGTGAGTTTTTTGTTCCTCTACTTCTACTCCTTGTTTATTCTCTCTTGTTAGCTGCTGCAGCACTGGAATGGTATATGTGCAAAGGTGGTTCCCTTTCTGGAGCGGACACAAGTGCTGCTTTCCAGACTGGCTGGCTTGGGGTATTCATGAGTGGAGCAGCCTGCTTCCTTACTCCCTGGGATGGAGTCCATGATAACAAGAATGTCCCCAGAGGTTGGAAATCCAAATCCATTTCTGAGCCTAGCCTGCTGTCTCCTCCTTCCCCTCTCCTTCCCACAGTTAGGCAAAGCAGCAAGCTGTTCTTTCGCAGACAATCTATACCTTGAATCAGAGTCTGAATCACAGATGTTGTTCATGTTGGTCTTGTGTTGTGGCTGTCCTATTCTGTTGGAATTTCATTGCTTAGTTTAAATTGAACAAATCTGATATTGGGCAGAATAAGGAGATTTGTCCATTTAGTATTATTTTATTCTCTTCTAGGGTCAGATTGCAGCAGAGTTGAACAAGCATTGGCAGAGGCTACTAGAGGGGCTTTCATACTACAAACCTCCCAGGTACAGTAATTCATTGATGCTAGCATCTGATAATAGGCGCCTAGATACTACACTGATAGGTGTGTTAGATAAACAGGCGCTGGTTAGTAGAAGAACGTGCTGAATATTTCCCAGTGATGCAGCAAAAATAGATTCTACCCCCTTCATATGCCAATTTCCTCCAGGTTGCAGGGGGTTCACTATTCACATGGAGCGGAGAGGTTTAGAAGGGGTCCTTCAGTGCAGTTAATATTATTTTGGCATGAAAATACCACGTGTAGAAATAACACAAGTTCTTGTCTTCTCCCAGCCTATGTTAGATACCTGTTCATCCCAGCCTCTTGCTGAAAGTTACAGTAATCATGTACCAGAATCTAGAGTGCCTCTATAGGTTACCTAAAGATGAAGCTTCAATGCAGAGGAACGACTCCTCTTGACACTGTGGGTATGGCTACACTGGCGAGTTGCAGCGCTGGAAAGCCTCCACCAGCGCTGCAATTAGTAAGTGGCCACACCTGCAGGGCACTTCCAGCGCTGCAACTCCCTGGCTGCAGCGCTGGCCGTACACCTCACTCAGCATGGGGAATAAGGATTCCAGCGCTGGTGCTGCAGCGCTGGTCATCAAGTGTGGCCACACACCAGCGCTGTGATTGGCCTCCAGGGTATAAGGTGTATCCCAGAATGCTTTTATAAATTACTCTCTTTGTTTTGTTATGCAGCCTCTCTTTGTTTTGTTATGAACGAGCTCCGATCCAAAAATCCCCTCTGTTTCACTCCCTCCCTGCTTGCCTCTCATTTGATTGTTTACAGCCAGGTACAGATGATCACAGCAAACAGGAGCTCTGTTTGTTTTTTAGATAAGCAACGGAGCTCCGATCGGAGCTCGTTCATAACAAAACAAAGAGAGGCTGCATAAAAAAACAAACAGAGCTCCTGTTTGCTGTGATCATCTGTACCTGGCTGTAAACAATCAAATGAGAGGCAAGCAGGGAGGGAGTGAAACAGCGGGGAGTCGTGTTGGCTGCAGGCTGTTTGCAATTAAGAGTTAAGACTAAGGGGTCAGAAACATGTTCTGATTTTTCAATGCAGGAAGCTAAACACACAGTGTTGGCTCCAAAAATCCCCTCTCTCTTTCCCCCCGCTCCCTGTCACACTAGACCCCACTCCACCCCCCTCTTTTGAAAAGCACGTTGCGGCCACTTGAATGCTGGGATAGCTGCCCATAATGCATCACTCCCAACAGCGCTGCAAATACTGCAAATGTGGCCACACACCAGCGCTGGTAGCTGTGAGTGTGGCCACACACCAGCGCTGGCCCTGCACAGCTGGATGACCAGCGCTGCAAACTACCAGCGCTGCAAACCGTAAGTGTAGCCATACCCTTAGTCTTCTCAAAGTGAGATCCAGATTCTCACATTGAAAGAGTGAGAATGATTATCTATGTTTATTATAGCTCTAACCGTACCTTGATTTGTGCATTTTTTGTAGCCCGTTGGCATCTTCATTGATAAGAGTGATGTCGTCAGCAAAGTCTAGATCAGATAGCCTTGTATTGTTCCATTTTAGGCCATATGTATCACTGTTGCATTGTTTTAATCCATAGTCGATGACTAGCATAAACAAAAATGAAGACAGGATGCATCCCTGCCTTACACCTATCTTGATGCTGAATGGCTTACTCAATCCATTTTCCATTTTAATTCAGCATTTTGAGTTGACGTAGAATGTCTTCATAATGTTTATTAATTTTGTTGGAATGCCATATTGTTCCAGTATTTTCCACATTATTTCTCTGTTTACACTATCGAATGCCTTTTGAAAGTCCACAGAATTGATTGCAAGACTGCCTTGGAATTCAATTGTGTTCTCAATAATCCATCTCAGGGTGAAAATAGTTTCTGTGCATGATCTCCCTTGTCTAAATCCAGATCGTTGTTCATGTAGGATGGTATCCATCTTTCCTTTCATTCTGTTCAGGAGGACTGCTGCTAATACTTTTCCTGTGACAGATAGAAGTGTTACTCCCCTCCAATTTGAACAATTGTTTAGATCACCTTTCTTTGGTAACTTGATTAGGATACTGAGGGTCCATTCTTCCGGCACTTTCTCCTCTGTCCATATTTTGTTGCACAGCGAACAGATGACTGATTCCACGTCTTTGCCTCCATATTTAAGCATTTCAGGATGAATGCTGTCCAACCCAGGTGCCTTGTTGTTTTTCAGCTTCTGCAATGATTTTTTTAGTAATGGAGAAGATAGGTTTGAGATACAATGCAAAGAAATGTAAAGTCATATTTATGGGGACTACAGGGACAGAAATCAAACTTGAAGAAGAGAAACTGGAGAAGGTGAACAATTTTATGTATCTTGGAAGTGCCATCAGCCAAGATGATACTTGTTCTGAGGAAAGAAGAAGAAGAATCGGGAAGGCAAATGCTGCATTTGGAAGACTCAGAAACATCTGGCAATTCATAAACATCTCCCTCAAGACAAAACTGAATGTGTACAAAGCAATTGTTATTGCCATCACAACATATAGCAGTGAGACATGGCAACTTACCAAGAAAGATATGCAAAAGCTGGATGCTTTTCATCACAAATGTCTGAGAAGAATATTGGGAATAACATATAGAGATAGGAAGACGAATGAAGAAGTGAAAAAAATTACTGGACAAGAAACTCTCTCACAAATAATTTACAAAAGAAGACATCAGTGGCTGGGACATGTGCTGAGAATGGAAAAAGAACGCTTACCAAATACCGCCCTTGAATGGAAGCCAGAAAATGCAAGAAGAAAGAGAGGAAGATGGCCAATAACATGGAAATGAACAGTTCTGAATGACATCAAGCACCTCAACATGAAATGGGAAGATTTAGAGAGAAGGGCAGTTGACAGGCAAGAATGGCAAATGCGGGTAGCCCAATGTGCAGCAAAGCATGGGATAGTCTAAGGTCTAACTGTCCCTTTCGTTGCACATGAAGTGAACTGTGCCAAGCAAGTTCTGCATTGAGGTTACAGTATGTATATTAAATATAGAAAAGCCAGAACAATCACTGAAAAGTCTGATTTTTAAACTGACAAAAGCCAGGGATTTTGGAATTAAGCCTTTTGTTTTGCCTCTTTGTGTCTTTAGTGCATTTTCATGACTAAAAGGGTCTTCTTCTTTCTTTAGTGCAAGTTCAGCCGAAAAAGTAAAAGCTGATAAAGATGTGGCTGCTCCACTGAAGGAACTGGGCCTGAGGATCAGCAAGTTTTTGGTGAGCAGAGGTCCTAGGCAGTTTAATTCTTGCCCTCACACTTGGAATGCACAGCCAGAGACCTGGGTTTGTGCTTTCTGTTCTTGACTTAGTGTATCTTATCTCCGAAGAAGATAACTGAAGTGTAATCTTTTCTAATTTATCTCCTGCTACCCAGATAAAGAGTTACTTTCTCTATGCTGAGGCTTTTGCCTACAGTTTTTCTTCTTCAATTCCCTATTGGACACACACTTTTTTCTGCAGTGAGAGTTTGTCAGGTCAGGTCATTTCTCACAGGTATTTAACTAAAACAATAAGAGTATCAAATTCTGAAGCTCAGTTAAGTTTAATAAGCTGTTTTAATGTTCAGTAGAAGTGAATTTAAGGCTATTTTCAATCCTGATTATTCTAAACTAAATTATAAGCAAGAACTGAGGCAGTAAGCTAAAATTTTCCAAAGTGACTAGTGACTTTTGGGTTCCTTAATTTTTGGTGCCTAAATTGAGACCACCTAAAAGGCTGTTTTTCAGGAAGTGCTTAGCACTTGCTCTTTGAAAATCGTGCTTTTTTTAAGGCATCTCAAACTGGACACTCAAAATCCCTTGTCATGTTGGAAAATCTTGACTAATTACCCGCAGAATTGGGTTCCTTCCAATCAGAAATAGAACAGGGTGATCAGTTTATGATAGGACCCTTATTTAAGTGATCCAGTATACTCCTGCTGGAGCTGAACTAGCCACGTCTACATTATTTTAAAATGTACATGTTCTGCTTTCCTTAAACAAACTCTACTGACCATAACTGTTAAGAGCCCCAGAGGAAACCAGTTTATTGACACTTTTTGGAAGAATTTATTCCAAAGGGAAGAGATGCCTGAATATTTGGAGTGACTTTGCACCTTTTGATAAACTTAGCTGCCTTGTCTTATTCCTCTCTGTGTCTGTGCATCTCTCTCTTGTTTCAGGGGCTGGATGAAGAGCAAAGTGTGCAGCTATTGCAGTGTTATCTTCAAGAGGATTACAGAGGGACCCGGGACTCACTTAAGGTCTGTAGTATGTGACTGAATCATGCTACTGTCTCTTTTCCTCCTTAACCCCAGTGGTTCATTGACATGGTTGTGCATGATGCTGAAATCCAGATTTGGAAATTATTTTGGGACTTTTCCCCCCTGAATTTCTGATGTTCAAGTACATTACAGAAAATGAGGTATCTGGAGTCCAGGTCCAATCTTCTAGTCTATCCTGCCTGGTGTGAGTCTGAGATTTATCTGAACTCTTAGCCATAGGAATGTACTGACAGGTGTCTGAGAGAGAGGGATAGAGATGAAAGGAGTGAGAGGTAAACTCATGCTTGCAAGTGAGAATCTGTGCTCTGTAACGCTGAAATCTGGCCTCTCACAAGAAATGATGTCTTTCATTGCTTTCAGTGTGAATTTTTTGGTGACTAGTGTAGGTGCATTAAGGCCACTTCCTTATTCTGTTGTGTTTTGATTGCAGACTGTCCTGCAGGATGAAAGGCAGAGTCAGGCTCTGATGTTGAAGGTCAGTAGTTTTCATTCTTATTTTCATTTAAAAAAGAGATGTTGGCAATGAACTAATTTTGTTTGCTATTGGTCAGGAAAAGCTGGGAATGGTTGAAGTGTCCCTTCAATGTAAAGAGCAAATCTGGGGGGATTTTTCTAATTCATTTGTGAAGTAGTAGTAATACCTTGCTCTTTATGTAGTGATTTTCATCAGCAGATCTCAAAATGCTTTACAGAAGAGTGGCTGGCCATAGACTAGAACAGCATGAGCAGTTACTCTGTACAGGGACCTTTAGGCTGTGCTGACGGAAATTGGGCCATGCAGAAATAAGCACTCCGAGGATAGCCACGGCTTTGCATTTCTGTGCTCAGTTGTCATCCTAAGAGATGTCTTTGGAAAGGGGACTGAAGATCACACCTATGTAATTATGGATCCAAGAGGAGAAAGAGATTGAAATCTCATCTCTTCTTTTTGCTCTGCCTTGTTCCTTTCTTTCTGAGTTAGCAATGGAATGACAGAACCTGTTCTAATATATGAAAGGGGGTGTGCGCGCACATGCATAAGAGTGAACTGGATGCTTTTGTCAGATGACTTAAACTATCTCACTGACTCATGCCATTACGTTGAAGCGTCCATTGTAGGTAGTGCATGGGCAATGTAAGTTTATGAGCATAGTCACTGCAGTTTGGTGGGAGGCATCAGTGATGAGATAAGGAGAGGGAAGAGAGAGTTAGACAGAGCAGCAAGCGATGCTGATGACATTGTGTTTTCACAGCTTGCTGACTATTACTATGAAGAAAGAATGTGCATTCTGCGCTGTGTCCTCAACCTACTCACTTATTTTCAGGATGAGAGGCACCCCTACATGGTGAATACTTGAACCTTTTCCTGAATCTGATCTTACTGTTAAAGGACACACTGTTTGTCTGACTATGCATCTAAAAAACTTATACATGCGTATGTGTAATTGTAGCAGGGTGGACCCTGCTCCTGCCCTGAGGGGTTTAAAAGCGCCCTGGCAGGGCTCGAGAGCTTTGACTCTAAAAGCTGGGCTGATTGGGGAAGTGGCTGCAGCTGGGCCACACCCCAATCAGGCCACAGCTGGCCCCTATAAAAGGCTGGAGGCCAGAAGCCCAGACAGTCTCATTCTGCATTCAGAGGGAGATGGGCCTGGCTGCAGGGAGCTAGAGACCGGGTACCTGAGTGAAGCAGGGCTGGGAAAAGGCTGAGGAGCTGGGGAGCTCCAGCCTAGAAAGCCCCAGGCTGCGTCCTAGCAGTGGGCCAACAGGTACTAGGGGTTGCAGAGGCAGCCCAGGGGTAGGCCAAGGCAGCAGGTCCAAACCCCTTTGCCTGTGATGAGTAGGCTGATACTGCAGTCTGCCCCAGAGTGTGGGGCTAGACAATGACTGGCAGTAGCCAATACTGAGGCAAGGTGGGGATAGAGGCTGAGGGTTCCCCAAGGAGGGGAGACCCAGAGAGAGAAGGGTTACTGCCAGGGGCAGCACCCCCATGTAAGAGGGCACCGGGTCCAGGGAGGGACACGGGGGGCCTGAAGACAGGCGGATCACTGGCCTGCAGAGGGCGCTCCAGCGCTGGACAGAGCTAATTCCTGGAGTCACCAGCAGGAGGCGCCGCGGGGGTGAGTCCGACCCGTCTACAGTGATGTTTGTGTTATTTTTTGAAAGGCACAATACTCGCAGTGTGTTGAGAAGCTGGACAAGGAACTGGTTCCTAATTACCGGAAACAGTTTGAAGATCTATACAAAGCAGAAGCTCCTACATGGGAAACGCATGGAAATCTCATGGTATTTTGAAAATTATCAAAAATTATCCTTTATCAGAGTTTTACTTTCTTTCTTCACTACATTGTTGATTAATGAGTACAAAGTGAATATGATTAAATGCAATTAACAAGGACATTTCCAGCCTTCTAAGGAATTTAAGGGAATTGTTTCCCTTTGGTAATACTCTGAACACATCTTGTTTCAGGAGCTAGACTTTGATCTTGAGATCTGAACTCCGATCCCCTTTGTAAAAAGCCCATTGAGCTGTCACTAGACCAGCAGGATTTTGGAGTGGTGCATAATCTGTTTTAAGCAGCCAACTCTGTTTACTCTTAGTAGTGTTTTATTTAATTTTTAAATAAACCCTGCAGAATTGTGAAACTAAATCATCTGGCATCCTGGCAACTTGGGTAGTGTCTCCTGGGATAGGATAGGTATTTATCCTGTCTTCAGCTCTGTGGGCTGCATAAGGATCACATAATCCCAATATCATTGATTTTTACCTTAATCCCTTAATGCTATATGTTGTGGGATGCACCAACTGCCATTGAGGGGATGACTTTTAAACAGCATTTCCGGTGTGACGTAAGAGCAGGTTCCCTCACCATTGGAGCAGACTGATTTGCCCCAGCCACTCTCCAGTTCAGGTTGCTTCAGCTGACATGCTAGTTTCAGCATATAACGGTAGGACTCTCCTCCTTGTACAGACAGAGCGCCAGGTGTCCCACTGGTTTGTGCAGTGCCTCCGCGAGCAATCCATGCTTCTAGAAGTCATCTTCCTTTACTATGCATACTTTGAGATGGCACCTGATGAGCTGCTGACCTTTGCCAGGCTTTTCAAAGAACAGGGATTTGGCTCTAGACAGACCAACAGGCATTTGGTGGATGAAAGCATGGATCACCTGGTGGATCGTATTGGGTAAGTCTTGTGTGTATGTATGGGATTAGTGTGCAATTGAACAAATCTCTTGTTCAATACAGAATATAGGTGTATTTCATGATGGTGCCCTCCAAAATCACTGTTTGTGTAAACAATGTTTATCCTTATGACCTTTGGTTTAGTTTATAAAAGGTTTCTTCAGATTGGACACAGCCAGTGGCTATCTGGATGTTGAAAATGTGGAATGTAACATGGTAGAAACAGGCCGAGGAAGAGAGGCCATCTTCAAATCAGAATAAATGGCTTTCCTATTTTGTGACTGTTCAGCCAGCAGTAGATAATTTTGAAGACCTAACTTGTCATCTGTTGGCACATCAAGATCCAAGAATTTATGTTCTTTGGATTATTGCTCTTAATTTCACAATTTTTTTCTTCATCAGGGGAGTAGTAGGTAAATGTAAAGCTGATGGACTGTTCCATTATCCAGCCTTTACTTCCCTCTTTCCTACTGAATCTTTAAATTGAGTTTCTTTTCTTGCTTCCTTCCCCCGTCCCCTGCTCCAGCTACTTCAGTGCTCTTATCCTGGTGGAGGGCATGGAAATTGACTCCCTGCATGAACGTGTGTTGGATGATAGGACGGAGGAACATAAATTTGCCAGTAATGGGCGTATGCACCAGGTAAACCTTCAATAAGTCTGTTGACATTTGTAGTTCCTCTGTAATTAGAGATGGTTGTGGTTGCCCAAAGTAGAGCTGCCGGAGCTCTGTGGGCAGAACTTGTCTGTGAGATTCTGGATTTGCAGATTGACTGAACTAACATCTACATTACAATATGGGGCAAGTAAGAAGGAAATGAATTATTCATTTCTATTTATCTCATAAGAAAGTGGTTTTAGGGAAGGGTAGGGAGGAGCGAAGGAATGGTCTTAACATGGACATCAAAATGGGGAGAAATTAAACATCTGTGGTGTAGTATATTTCAAAGGTTTTCAGGGAAGAAAATACTTGGGAGCTAGAAAAGCACAGTGAGGTCATTAAGTTATGGAGGAAACACTGGTGTTGCTCGTGCTCTGACTGATCTTTGCACACCTGACCTGGAATTTCACATTTGTTATAATTTCACTGTGACACTTGTATCAAAACAACAAACTTCAATTTAAACAAGGGGCTATCCATTATTTTCATTAGAATTGTGTGTCCTTTATTTTCGAGACCCTCTCACATCCTTCCCCAAAGGGTATGAATCCGCATGACAGAAAAAACATGCTAATCAGTTTCTTCCTGAAAGTGGAACTTGGTCAACTCTATAGATCCTTGTTTTTATACAAGACATTTATCTGCATGAATTAGGTGATTATTAGAGCTACACCTCAGTCAGCTGAATGCTTGCTGGATCAGGGCTTCTTTCAGCCTGTCTTGATTTCTTTGCTTGTATCCTGTCTTCTGAGCAGGAAATGGACCATCTGCTGCTGACTTTAGGGGACATCTCTCATCATGCCCCTGTGCTCTTGGCCTGGGCTTTGCTCCGTCACACAGTAACCCCAGAGGAGTCGACCAATGCGATCAGGCGAATGGGAAGTACTGCTATCCAGCTGAATATATTCCAGTACCTGACAAAGCTGCTACGATCACTCAGCAGTGGGGGGAAAAATGTAAGTTTCTCATTGTCATGTTTGTAGGCTCTTCAGGGTGAGGGGGCTCCCTGGTATTGGTAGTGTGAAGATGTGGGGGAAGGTAGGTAGGTTAGGCCATTGTTTTTGTAAGTCTAATTCCAGTCCTGAATAGAGTGCATAGTGAAGTGTTGGCCAGTAAGTGACATCAGTTTTGTTGTTTCAGCTCCTTTCTCTGTAGAGTGGAAGTTAAATGAAGTGTTTGTAGGTTTAGAAGGCAAATTAAAAATGTATTTCCCCAAGTTATTCTGCTAGGGACTAGATTTGGCTGGAGAAGGTCCAGATCTGGCCAGTGATTGGAAAATCTGCGCGCGCTCTCTCTCTCTCTCTATCCTGAAAGATGTATATCTCAGCCTTTCAGGAGCCTTGTGCATTGATACAACAGGGTCCCTCCTGCTCTGTGCCTGTGGCACACAGTAATTTTGCCTAGTCTCCTAAGGGCTGTGTAATATTTTGGTCTGATTCTGTTTGTTGGGGTTAGTTTGGAGGTAGCTGTGTAGTGTTTAGTGGACTGTGAGAGATGGAAGATCAAAGATGATGATCTTATGGTCCCTTCTGGCTCTAAACTCCTATGACTTTGAGAACGTTTATTACTATCCTACTTAACTTGTTTATTAAGTTGACTCCATGGATGCACCAGCAATTGCAGCTTTTGGTTTCTGCCACCATTTCCCACAAACAGTTTCACTAGACAGTGTCATTTACAAGAACAAACTATTCCAAAGCTCCAATAGCTGTCAGTCAGCCAGATGTTGGTGGAAGAAGAGCCCTCCCATTTTTCCAACCATTGAGTGTTTCTTGATATGATTGTTTTGAAGAGGATTCTGAGCAGGGGGAGGAGGGTGGCTTTTAGACACATTGACTCATAAGAATTTAGGTGGTTTTGTGTGGCACTTCACTAACTGCTGCTCCCATTTCTGCTATCTTCCCATAGATACATTGGCTAGCCTGAGGTGGGGAGCTGGGAAGCTGGTGATCCCCTCTCTTATATACCTGCAGAAAGGGGCAGTGGCTCAGAGACACATGTCTGTGATGTGCTAAGGAAACTGAGGGCTGTTACATGTGTTCTATAATGAACTATACCCTGGTTCTTGAATAGGGTTTTTAGTCTCCACTGTCACTCACTGACTGATCTTTTGCATTACAGTGTACTGCCAGCACAGCTTGCATGTGTATTTATGGGCTGCTTTCCTTTGTTCTGACCTCACTGGAATTACATACCTTAGGCAATCAGCAGGTAAGTCTCAAAGGCTCATTGTGTCTGTTATCTTATTTATTATAACCTAATATTCAAAACTGGCCACCTGTACTCTGGGTGCAAATTCTGTGTTTGGGATTGTATCCACTGAGCGATTTAGGCAGATAGTTCTGAAAGTGGGGCCAACTGTGTTTTACTCCAAATGCGTAACACAAACTTTATGGTTCTTCCAACTCTGAAAACTGTCAACATCTCTGCTGGGTACTAATTAAAGATACAGAGTAGTATTTCTTACATTTTGATGGGCCAATGGTTTCCGAGCAAATGCTGGAGTATTGATTGGAAAGCAATGGGAATAAGATATATCATAATGGCACTGAGCTCCTAGGGTGTGGAGGACAGTATACTCTATTACTTCCATAGCAGATTTACCATATCCCATGCCAGTCAGTTCATTGGCAGTGAGTGTGGTTTTAGAGAGAGTTGGTGTATATTCGGGTTAAAATGGGCTTGTGTATTTCCTCTTATTTAGCTTAGGGTGTGCAGTTCCAATTTAGGGAATGACTATTGCCACACTGTTCGGAGTGGCTCACAACCATGAGTGCCTACCTCAGGGCTGAATGTCAAAGCAGGGAAGAGACACCAAAATGGTGGTATATTTTGTAATTAAATTGCACCAGCTCAGTACCAAATGTGAACTCTTGGATCACTATAACAGTCTTACAATGGAGTCACAGACAATCTATTTTGCCACCCAGACAAACTGGACCTAGTGATATGTGGTCACTTATGTAAAAAATCACAAATATCCAAGTTACTCCCAGTCCCAAGAGACCAGTCACTCACTCAGGTCAAGTTGCATTCTAGTTCTCACACCAAAGACAATGCTGGTAGCTAATTCTGTAGTAAACTAACTATATGTTTATTAGCTAAGAAAAGGAAATGCATTATTGAGAGGTTAAAGCAGGTAAAATATATGTTTAGGTGAGCCACAGTCTGTAATTCCAAATGGTGGTAGAGATGTAATAAACTGCTAGTTTCCCAAAAGTCTTTTCAGGGTACCCAGATTGTCTTTGGATCTCTGCTTTGCATCAGGTACCATTCCCTGTCATAGTCCAGACAGTCCAGAGATCCTGGCTTTTTCCCCGAATCCATACTTATAGCTTCTTCGCACAGAAAATAAGCTGACAGTGGGCTCTTTCTTTAACTGTGGGAGAGAGACAAGTGCATTTAGAGTCTTTGATCTCTGATCATCACACACAATGACCACTTGCCTTCAAATGCACACAAATTAGTACTTTCCTGCTACAGTTCTTCATTTGCATTACACAAGGCTTCTTTCTCATTTGATGGGTTATTTAATTACAGGAGTAATTACAATGTAAATGTTTGCTATTACATTATAACGGGATACAGATAAGTGAAAACAATACATGTAACATCCCAGAGTTTTCATGAAGTGTAAACACCAAATACATTCTTAAACAATTAACAATCACGTTAATCTGCACTAATACACAAGTGAATTGGCCTGGGAGTTTGGCATGAGCTAGCACTTGGTCTACCAGCATCACAAATGTTACTGTATTGAACCCTGGATTCCAAGGGAGGTGACAAGACTTGATTTGGAAGGAAACTATCCTAAAGTAATTTTAATTTCTCCCCAACGCCCTTTCCTTTGAAGGACATCATTGATGCAGCCTGTGAAGTTCTAGCAGCTTCCAGCATTCCACAGCTCTTCTGGAGGACGGTGAGTACTTTGGGACTTCTTTGGCCTTTCCTGCTTGCTGTCATACCTTGTTGAAATATGCTCTTTTAAGAAAGAAATGGGGTGTTCATATTCCCTGTGATGGGTTGGATCACAAAAACCCCCTTTGGGACTGCCACCTGGTGTGCTGAGACTACCCCTGAGCCCACTTTTCCTGCCAGCTTGGGGGTTCAGTGCCCTGCCTGGTTTGAGCCAGACCCGCTAGCCTGCTACAAACCCAGACCCCAGTCTGAACCATGTCCCCCAAAAGCTGCAGGTTTAGCTGAAAACAGCTTAAGAAGTGTTCCTGTCTCCAACACCCAGATGCCCAGTTCCCAATGGAGTCCAAACCCCAAATAAATCCGTTTTACCCTGTCTAAAGCTTATACAGGATAAACTCATAAATTGTTCACCCTCTATACCACTGATAGAGAGAGATGCACAGCTGTTTGCCACCCCCAGGTATTAATACATACTCTGAATTAATTAATAAGTAAAAAGTGATTTTATTTAATTCAAAAGGTAGGATTTAAGTGGTTCCAGGTGATAAGACAACAAAGTGAATTACCAAGCAAAATAAAATAAAACATGCAAGACTATGCCTAATACAGTAAGAAAGTGATTACAGATGAAATCTCATCCTCAGAGATGTTCCAGTAAGCTTCT